>NC_135063.1:1212121-1515151 GCF_051401765.1 Calliopsis andreniformis
AATGGAAAAAATTCATGTACATACATATATGTGTGCCTGAAAATGTTTAGTTTTACTTTCTCGACTGTTATTATAATATAATAACACCAGGAAAGTATTACTGTGGGTTACATTTTGATCTTCCTTCCACCCGGCTTTTTTTATTTTCCGACGTGTTAAGTATAAAAAATAAAATAAAACGATGAATAAATTCTGTATGAATAGATGTTTGCCCGCGCATGTGTTTATGTAATCTATTTTGCTTTATATTTCTAAAGTAAATTATCGGGAGAATTCCTTCCAAACCGTCAAACCGTCTGGACGTGTTTTGAGTAGTTGATTGCCAGTGCCAATTTAACTAATAATTCTTGTGATACTAATACTCAAATAATAATATCCTGACGAACTTGACTGTCAACGACGGTATTGTTTTGAACCCCTTAAGGCTAAAATCTCGGGATTTCTATAGGCTAAAAAATGAATGGGGATTCGTTAGAAATTTCTATATGAAGAAATTTCTCATAGTTGATACAGCGTCGTAGTTGCTGCCCAGCTGCTCGGAGTCGCGCTTCCATTAAGATAAACGAAAAAAACGAAAGTGCCATAGCGTTTTCTTTTAACAGGCAAAGATTCAAATATTTGGGAAAGTAACGAAAAATATTCTTCATACGTAACACACATACTGAAAAAATAAATTTTTTTAATGTTGTGAAATCCATGCAGTAATTTTTTTCTTTTCCGTTATTCGCATCGATCTGAAGAAAACCGTTGGTGACCAACTGATCGAGTATACACAAAATTTGTATCGCGAATCTGTATCTCACGAGAATCGCCGTGAGAAAGCA
Organism: Calliopsis andreniformis; assembly: GCF_051401765.1. Taxonomy (NCBI): domain Eukaryota; kingdom Metazoa; phylum Arthropoda; class Insecta; order Hymenoptera; family Andrenidae; genus Calliopsis; species Calliopsis andreniformis. Next base: position 1,212,946 of record NC_135063.1, read on the forward strand.
CCTGTTAAATTAAATGAACATACGGTCGGTATCCATCATACGTGAATCGTGATTCTCGAATCACCGTGTGAAAAAACTCTTAAGCCTCATTCAGGTTAGTTAAGTTACTTGTATTCAAGCCATTTGAATTCAAGTAATTTGACTAATGCGAAGGTACCTAGACAAAATAGAAACTTGAAGGAATGTTTCAAGTCAAGTCGCATTGGTCAAGTTGCTCCAAATCACTTACGCTGAAGCTGCTTGAATTTTAGTAACTTGACTATCATCTGAACAAGAGTTTAGGTATTGTTACTACAAAGTGGTGGCAAATCAGACGCTATGTCATAGGATATTTTGTATTCTATTTGAGCTCCTCTACCACCCCTTATTGTCTGTATTTCGAAAGAAGATCCCTGAAGCGTGCCAAGCAACCAACACTCGGCTCGGAAGGGACTCAACGCCAAATGCGCATTTCCTGGAACGTTGTCAGATTGTGTAGATGATCGGATGTCGGATCTCTCTTTCTGCTTTTAAGAGCAAGTTCGTCTCTCTCACAGACCCAATAAAGCAGAATTTCTCTGTCTGCAGATAATTACACAGTGTATGTAATGACGCCTGTGTGAAATCAACTATTTCACTTTTATGAAATTTGAATTATGATTATTAGTCACTTTTTCCACAAATGTAAGGAATTCTGATGACAATGCAATATTATAAGCACTCAAATGAATTCTAGTACATATTATACTATTGCATGTGATAAAAATACATTTATTTTATGTAAAAGTTATTTAAACCTGCATAGTTTCTCCCTATCTCAGGGATTCCTCTACTTCCATATTGTCTTCTTATCTGTAGTTTCTTTTATATTTTTAAAACAAGATGTCAAATAACTAATGGTATGTTATTTATATTAATTTAATTCTTAAGCATTATTTAAGTGATTGTTACATACAAATATTTGCAGTATATATATGTACTTCCATTGCATAGAATAGCATAACTCGCACTGCCTCATGAAAACACATTCTTCGAGTTGTCCACCACTTCTTCTGTGCAACATAAGCCTTCCGAAATTACCAATAGAATTCGACACTTTTTTCAGCGGCTATAGAAAGGACGTTAGGGGTGCTTGGGAAAAAGAGAAAATGATAAACGCCAAAGACAGAAAATAGGTTAGGTCTCACAACTAAGCAGTCGTAAGTAATTGGTTAGAGCCTGTTGAGAGCCGCCGCGTACCGCGCGGGAAAAATACCTATCACAAGTCAGGAAAGCGGTAACACTACAAGTTAGAAGCCCCGGCCACCAGGGATCTTCTTTCGAAATACAGACAATAAAGATTTTAATGGATACTTGTTACACCTTGTACAGACGTCACTCAACTTTATAGTTTCTGAGATATTTGAAAAAACCTTAGCTAAATGCAGGTACGAAATCTTTAGTAAGAGGCAAAAAATGATGCATAATATTGAATATACTAAACTTGAATATTCCGTGAATCCACAAAAATAAAGAATAAAACATCCCTTAGGCGACCAAAATTACAGTGACCGATGTTACAATAATAGTTATATCATTCACATACTTAAGTATACAGTATGTCCCACGAAATCCTGGACAGTCGATTATTTGGTAACCTATTAAAGATACAAAAAAAGTTTTTATATAAAATTGAATGGCAAAAGGGGGCTGATTTATTAGCCGTAACAATTTTTTTGTATCATTATTGTTTACAGAGATATGAAAGTTAAGTTTGGTTTTTTAAATGGGATTATATATTTTTTGTTTGATCAATAGATAATACGTTTCAATACGAATTCAGCAAACATTAATGTATACACCTTTTTTCAAATAGTTTTTAAGATCTTACGCGTAAAAGTTTACTGATTTTTGGTACAAGAAAATCTGCGAGACCAGGAAGCACAGTAGGAAGTCTCGACTCTCGACCACACTTAAAATGCTACGGGTTAAACCGTACCGTGCCTCTTGAAACTGATACGAAGAGACTGGGGTAGGAACGGCAGTCCTAAATTCTACACAATAATTTTGTATACACCGTAGTAATACCATTCACATCTGAAAAAGTTTCTCTACCTCTTTTGTATGAATTTAAATTCAAATTCTAATATTAAATTCTTGTAGTACATAATATCTTGCCATCATAAGTATTTTCCATTCAAATGTATTGCCAATTTGTTAATGACTTCAAAGTACGAGCAACGCTTTAGCTTTATCCATTAGCTTTATTTCTTTACTAAAACATGGGCGATATTTTTCTGCATGCCGTAAAGGTAAAGGGTTGTGAAAAAAACTATTGTGTAGAATTTAGGCCTGCCGTTCCTACCCCAGTCTCTTCGTATCGGTTTCAAGAGGCACGGGTTAACCCGTAGCATTGTAAGTGTGGTCGAGAGTCGAGACCTCCTACTGTGCTTCCTGGTCTCGCAGATTTTCTTGTATCGAAAATTAGTAAACTTTTACGCGTAATATCTTAAAAAATATTTGAAAAAAGGTGTATACATTAATGTTTGCTGAATTCGTTTTGAAATGCACTATCTATTGATCAAACAAAAAATATATAATCCCATTTAAAAAACCAAACTTAACTTTCATATCTCTGTAAACAATAAAGATACAAAAAAATTGTTACGGCCAATAAATCAGCCCCCTCTTGCCATTCAATTTCACATAAAAACTTTTTTCGTATCTTTAATAGGTTATCAAATAATCGACTGTCCAGGATTTCGTGGGACATACTGTATATTAAATTATGCACCACTTTTTTCACGTTTTACTGAAGACTTCGCACTTACTTTTAAGTGAAGTTTTTTGCAAATGTCTCAGAAAGTAAAGATGAAGATTTGTAACATGCATAGGAAAAAGTTATTCAGAATTATGTCCTTGAGACCTGACAACATATTTCAAGGTCACTGAAATTGATCGAATGGTTCTATTTCTATATAATTACCAATTTATTTTTAATATACAACTTAATGTATTCTTTTCATCGTGACAAAATATGAAATGCATAAAACAAGTCAAATAAGAGCGGTATTACAAGGAACGAGGAGTAAACTTTGATTCGTATTCACCCACCTGTGAAATAACACATGTCAGGTTTTCTCCAATGGCTTTTAAGTAAAAGAAACAAAACTCTGCATATTTTTGTTTGTTGTTCTGAGAAGTAAACAAACAACTGTACAAAACTTTTTTTAAATGTAATATTAAACAGAAATCATAAAGTCAGTTACAACCTTTCATTTTTTTCTATCAGATTTTAGCATCCATTCAACATTTAGATATAAGAAAGAAGTGTTAGGTAATTTAAAACATGTTTTACCGACCAACTGTACTAATCAAGAAATCTTAATTACTTTACCGACAGTTTTATTGACTGGCATTACTTAACGAACACATTACATATATAAATAATCTTGAATATAACTTAACTATTTCATTAAAATGACAAAATTTTTGTTGAATTTAAAGATATGAGGATAAATCAAAAAGTAAAGGCAAAATACATCTACATAATAACTTTAATAGAAACAGCGATGAGTAGGGAGATTGCCATATTGCCAATGCTCTCGTCAAAAAAGCAAAGCGGATTAGATAGTGACATTCCTAGCGCTTAGCACTTAACTGTCGAACTATACACATATTAAAAAGAGACCGTACATGAAGGCTAGAGAAACGGGGTACGAATAAAAGACAAATTGTGGTGAAGACTTTCTAAACAATTTCGTACGCACATTTCTCTATCCTTCCTGAGCAGTATTTTTCAAATGTGCGTATAGTTCGATAGTTGACTGCTAGGAACGACTCTTCGAATCTGCCTTACTCTTCTAACGACCATTGATAATTTTCATATACAGTATGTCTGGTTTAAATGTATACAGGTGATTATTTCCGTAGATATTAAAAATGAGAAAAAATGTTTCGGACAAAAGTTGTATGGTATCAAACAGAACATACTATGATGATAACAATTTGACCTTGGGGAGCCCTGTGAGGGACACATGTAAATTTTCAAGTGGAACCCTATATTTTTGATTGCATAATCTCGTAACTAATATCGAAACGTTTTCAAAATACTACCTACACAAGTATTTTACATAAGCTAAATTTGCATAACACTTATTAGCATTACTCGACGCACACCACCGAAGAAATTGCTCGATAGGGCTTTGTGTATTTCCAGAGGAAAAACAATTGTATTACTTATACTTATTATAACGGTTACTATTCAGTCGCTGCACACGTACACGCACGCATGCACACACGGCCACACGTTCAACCTCCATGCGGTGTACGTCGGGTAACCCTAATGCTGGAGGCACACCAATTTTGAAAGTTAATAACTGAACAATGTCTTATACAAAATGCACGTGTAAGCAGTGTTTGAAAACATTTCCATATTCCGCTACAAGACTATGCAATCAAAAATATAAGATTCTTTGATACCTTACAACTTTTATCTGAAACATTATTTTTCATTTTTAATATTTACTGAACTAACCATCTGTATACATTTAAATCAGACATACTATATGTATAAGACTATATGGAACATTGGGTATACTTCCAATGAGATACCAATGAAGGCAACGTCTGAGTGCAGATAGATATCAAAGAGTATTAGATAGAGTGGAAGGTTCCATACGAGACCTATGTAAAAAAGCGTATACGATTTTCAGCGCTCCCTGAGAGATCGGTGCCGTATTAAACAGTCCTCTCCCTTGGACCCGACGCGGTAGTTGTTACTCTCTAGTTATAAAATCTCGGATCTTTCAGATTTCATCGCGAGAAGGAGGCACAACTTCATGACAAGCTTTATTATATTATGATCTAACTTGTCAAGTTACAAATTATATTTCACTTGTTATGTTGTCTTGTCTTGACTTGTCAGTACATATTTAAATTATATGTATGATAAAAAAAATATACGAAATATTAATATACGGAGTATTATGAACCATGTATAATTATTAAGTAGTATAATTAGCTAGTAACTACAGTAAATAATATTTATTTATAACAATAATTATTTGTATTTATATAATTTATATCATAAATATATAATACACATACGTACAATTAAATATTAAATTTTTTTCTCCCACTTGTAACAAACATTCACATAAAATACATCATACACTTACGTAGGGAAGTGCTTTGAAAAATTAAGCAAAGCTATTCCATCTCTTGACTTTTGCACCCTACCACACGCATTTATTTGGCATTTTAAAATAAACGAAGCCAGACCTTTGTTACGTTTTAAAGTGGACGTTTAAAAAAAAAACGATGCTACGTCGATGCTTAAAATCTCATACCGTAAAAGAACATTAAATATGATTAAATATAACTGCATACAACGCGCTCGTAACAGTACTCTGAAAACTCCGCATTAACTTTTCAGGGGATGCTGTAAATTGTATATGCATTCCTTCCACTCTATCTAATACTCTTTGATATGTATCTCTCTGTCTATTGTCGTCACCTCTCTGACGCATGTGTATTATACTTCAGGATATATGAAAGAGATGGAGCTATATACTTTCCATATATCTCTGTCCTTCCATTTTGTCTTCAGTACACAGTTCCGATGCCCCATATAGTCTTATACATATGTATATGGCAATCTCCCTGCTGATCTCTGATAGAAGCGATTGTTAGCAATTGAACATATCACTTTTCAATTCTTGCCCTTAGTCTTTAATTCTCCTTCATAAAACTACCTCTTAGATATGTTGTAAAACTGCAAGCAAAATGATAAACTAAAGTAAAACTTACAGTTGCTTATTTTCTTTAAAAAAAATGAAATTTTCATTTGCGTGTTTTTCCTAAGTGTTACAGCAAAATGATTGTAAATCGCTATAGATTAATTTATTGGATCGAGGCTAGAGTATAGCATAAAAGAAGATTCGTATACCACAATAAGCTGTACCTACTAAATATTTAATTGGCCGGTATTCCCGCAGTCTGCCCTAGTAATACTATTAAATTAAGTATGAAGCTAAATTAATGCTGAAAGAGTATGTATAAGCGAATTAAACGTTTTCACTATCATTCTTATTTACTGTATTTTCCTTATTTGTACTTATGAACCATGTACATATACTCAGCGTTTCCATAGTTCTATTAAAATTTTTCTTGTTTTTGATATTTATCGACCGAGCCATTCACTTTTACCGACTGAAATAGTTACATGCCAACTAATTTTTATGATTTCAATTGTTTTAATTATTACTGAAATATTTCACATTCTATTGCAAATTTGAACGAAATTATTATAGTTCAGGGTTTGTTTTTTTCCATTTCTGGCTTTTAAATGCTGTGTACAATATCCATATGTATTGAATTCATTATATTTTTATAAAATAGAAAGTATTTTTAGGTTATATTAATTTATTTTTATTATGTCGAGAGGTAAATTGTTAACTGAGAAAAACAAAGCAAAAATAATTACTTACTATGATGTAGGACTTGCTAACCGAGAAATTACTCGAAAAATAAAAAGATCACATCATGCTATAAGTAACTTTATTAAATTAAAGCATTTATACGGTAAAAATCACCTGAAGGCTTGTAATACAAAATTGACATGTAAGCAAAATCCATTAATTATGTGTTCTGTCACAATTAATAACGTAACAGCGAGACAAATATAAAAAGATTTACAACTTCCCGTAACTAAAAGACGTATACAACAAATTTTACGTAACAGTGAACGATTCAAATGGGTCAAAAAAATGTTAAAACCACCATTAACAGCTCAACATAAACAAGCAAGGTTTATATTTGCTAGAAATCACATGACATGGAATAAAGGGTGGAAGTACGTAATTTTTTCCGACAAGAAAATGTTTAATTTCGATGAGCCGACCAGTTTCAAATTTTATTGAACACGATTTAAGTAAAAAACAGGATGTTGCTACGACTAGAACTTTGGTGGTAGAAACGTTAGGATTTGGGCTACTTTCAGTTATACACAGATAAAACGCCGATATGTTGAATATCAACGACAGTGAATTCAAAATACTATACGGATCTTCTAGAAGATGTTCTAATTCCATTCATGGAGAAAATAGATTGTAAAAACTGCATATTTCAACATGATAATGCAACCGTTCACACTTCAAGACTAACTAAAGAATGATTTTAAACCAAAAATATTCAATTAATGCAATGGTCTGCCCGCTTCCTGGACCTAAATTCGATTAAAGACCTCTTGGGCATATTAGATCGTAAAGTATAGAATAATACAAAACAATATGCTACAGTAACAGAACTGAAAAATAGTATTCGACAAACGTGAAATAGTTTAGACTTATTGACCTCACAAAACTTAATTAACAGTGTGACTAACAGAATTTTCGAAGTTATTAAGAAAAATGATAGTAGTACACACTACTAACCTGTAAATCACTTCGTTTTCATAATGTAAATAAAATATTATATTAAGTGGAATTATAGGAATTTCGTTTAATTCATTTTAAAAAGTTCATGTTTCTCAGTAATTAGTCAAATATACATACATATATGAATGTACACTTTACCATTATTCAATTGTCTTTATATAATCAACTAAGTATTAGGTTTATAATGAGAACGTGTTCATTTACAGAAATATTATATGGAACTATGGAAATTTCGCTGAATGTATACAAGAAATTATACATACAATGTTAAAATATATGTAAGCGATATACATATATTTAAACAACTCGATCAACAATTTTGTTGAAAGAGTTAAAAATAAAAATAATCTCCATCTGCAAACTATTTGAACTGTTCCTTGATATGATGATTTACATTAGAACATGCTGCGTATTCATAATGAAATGATGAAATTTTGTAACCGTACGTGGAACATATGATGTAAGTAGGATGAGGTTGTTTCGTAAGTTCTTATGTTTTCTCTATCTATATTTTTAGATAAATCGTTAAACTATCTAAAAAGATAAGATTTCAGGATTCAAATTTTAGAATTTAATTTTAGCATTTAAGAAGGAAATTATTAATATAATTATATATATAATAATATAATTATTGCAATATTGCGATTTTGTTACATTGTATTATTCCCAATAAGGCAATTAAAGAAATTATAAGTAAATTTGCTTCTCAGTTTTCATAAAAAAATATTATTGAATTTCATTACTGTTCAAAATTGTCAATCTTGTTGTCAAACTAGATTTGATTTTAATTATGCATATTCAGAATATTCTTGAAATAATATGATTATTATTTTATAACTATGTTAATATTTTTTGTAGTGAAGTAAGTCCTTTCATTCGTTACAAACGCAATCGTCTTAATGCTAGTTACCTACTGTCTTCCTAAGTTGACAAGATAATACGAATCGAAATTAGATCTTCGAATGATTTTACCCTAACTTAACAAAATAGTAATAATCGTAGAAACATTAGTTGCAAGAACCTTGTTTACAAATTCTTTTCCATAAAATTCGATATGTACACATATGTAAAATTTGTACCATCAATATATAAATAATCTTTATTTATAGTAAACAAAAACAACAGATTATCAATAAATAATATGTATACTTATTATATGCACGTGTTCTCTATTCTCTGTAAGAGGAAGTATGAGACAGAAATTATTCCACTCAAAATTCTACGAAACCTACTTCAGACTCCTATCAGTTCATTGAACTCCGAAATAATACGTTTCGTAAATCTAACCGCTAATGTAAACATGAATAAGATGATCATCAATAAAATCGATAAGACAGCAAACGCTCAATTACGATACTGTTTCAGAGACACAGATACATAAAGCTGAATATCGATTTTACTTCACCTTGTTCCTTTATAAAAAATTGACAAATTGTTACATTTACTATATATCCTAAATTTTACATATAGATTGATTTTTATTATTTAAGTGAGAATTTAACTTATCTGACTGATATGATACATTCACGCTGCTAATTATTCATACTATAAAATGTCAAGTATTAGTAGTGTCCAATTCTTTTTAAGTTCTGATTGTAGCCTGCAATTTGTCTTGCAACATTCGGCAAGCTTGTGTAGCGAATTTGAATTAATGACATATAAATATTTTCCCAGTGATTCATACCAGTTAGCACGTTAAATTTATTACATGTTTTTTTATTAGTCTTGTTAGTAGTGTCCAATTAGATTGATACAATTCAAGGTTGATAATGTCAAAACTAATGAAGCCGTACTAAAGCTGATCTTACTATTGAAACAAAAGAACAATAGAAAAAAAACAAATAAAACGGCTGATTCTCTACTTACAATTAATTACTATAATTACCGTTACCATTTTATAGAAAATGAAACTTTTATCATTTCTACTTTATACTCAAAATAATATTCGAGATCGTGCTTAAGCTTATTTTCATAAAATAAATTTTGTTAACTCAATGAAAACCACCATCTTATATTTCAATTATCTGATTTAAGAATGCAATATCTCACAGTCTCAATAATGAGTCAAATCCAAAACTTATGATATACAAGTAATAAAATTATATCTTCTATATAAATAATTTCTGTCAATCAAATGAGTTTATTTCAAAACAATCTTACAGAGCTCCATTGGCTACACAGTAAAATAATAATGCTAATGTAAATGCCAATAACCAGAAACAAATTCATTTTTGTCATATGAAGCATCATAACTGACTTAAATTTAATCACTTTTATAATATTTTTTGTGGCCACAATTAAATATCTTCAATTTTTCTTTGCGAGGATACCGTCTGGATTTTAAGTTACACAAGTTTCAAATTTTTAAATGATATTTACATTACAATAAAAGGTGTATATAATCAATTTATTATACAAATTTATGTATAGGCTGAATAAACTATAGCTTAGGGTGGTATATTTTAGAAAACAGTGGTTTTTGGGAAAAATTTTGAGCTGTCATTTTCAATTTTAAAGCGCATAAGAAATTATTTAGGGAGATTACTAAATACTATTTAATTATATTGGCATTACTAAATATTTATACAGAGTGTTCAACAACAGGTGTAAGAAATAAGAGATGATTGTACATGTCAAAATAAGACGAAAGTCAAGAATGATGAAATTGTGTTTGGGGTTTCGTTTCAAAGTTATTAATAGCTGCAAAAATATCTTGACACGTGAAGTGTGTCTGACTTGGGACTTATTCTACTGCCAATGTGCACTAAATAGCCAAGTCAGAGACAGAAAAATAAGCAATAGTAAAATAAGGCCCAAGCGCGGCACAGTAAATGAGTAGAATAAGTTTCACGTTAGACACACCTATGTAGGTCAATAGAATCAGTCAGAAGTCAGACATATTTCTCATCAATTTTAGGCATTTTCTCAGTAATTAAAAACTCTGAAACGAAGTCTCAAATGCATTTTTATCATTTTTATTGTCATTTTATTTTAGCATACAGAATTACCTCTTAAATTTTCTGACACTTGTCGTCGAACACCCTGCAGAATACAAAGTTTTAGATTCTATTGATTTTAATTATTTAATCAATAAACTTGCAGAACTTAAGCGTAGTCTTAAAAAGATTTAAAATAATAAATAATAAATATTAAAACATTTTAAATAGGAAATAATAAATTTTCACAAAAAATACTTTCGAATTTAATATTGTAAGTGCTTATGATCCCCCTTCTCCCTACACTTTCCTTTCATTGTGGGACGGTAAAAATTTTAGTTTACTTCTGTATATAATTATCTAGAAAATGGTAGTCGATTTTTTTCGATTTGTTGCATTTTGTAGGTACGCCTACCTTGAAGGTCCAACAATAATCAGTTAACATATTCATTTTAACGAGTAGACTAATTGAAACGCTTACATGTTGATACTTGTTACATATGTCCAAATGCGACTCAACTTAGACAGCTCAGTTTATAGTTTATACCTTAAGTTTTCATATCAAATTTTTTACACCTATCTAAACAAGTCTAAAGCATTATAGATTTAAAATTTTAAATACAATTTGTGGAAAGTATACTCGTATCTACAGTAATAAATTTGAAAAAGTTCGACAGCATGAGGTCATAAACTAACAGAAGAAAAATATGTATGCATATTTTTCAGCGTTCAATATTAGTACACATTAGTGATTATATAACACTATATTGGCGTCTAATGTTACTTACAAATAAGAAAAATTGAGAGACCACAACTTCATATTACTACTTTAGAAGCAAAAATATCTGTTCCTAAAATATCACAAAATGAGAGATATTCTTTTTCTTTCACATAAAATCTACCTTTACAAAAAATCGAACATGGTGTATTATAAAGTTCTCTATGATCAAAATTCTTCTTTACTTATGAAACAAGATTGTGCAACAGATACATACATCCCAATGATTACTCATAATACTGTGCTGTAGGTTCGGAGAAGCATTTATGAATTTCGTTGCGACAATAAGTGTAAATGAAATCGAATTACAAATTGGATCATGCAACAACAGGAAATCTTCAACAAAATAAATAATAATCGTGAAGTCTACAATCAGCTTAGCTTACTCACTGGCATGTGAAACGAATATCGCTTTTTCTCAAATACTTGCCCTAATAAAAAACTTCATTTACTCGGCTCCGAATTCGTGAACTTGAAATCACAAGTGTTACGATAGAAGAAAGAATGAAAGAGTTATTATCGCGTCATCTAGTACTTACAGTGGCAGCCATATACTTAAGAATAATTAACAAAACTAAGTATTATTTATTATCTGTTTATACATGATACAAATATACAAAAATAAATATTTTTTTACAAGCTAATTGTATACATAATCAAATAACAATATAGTTTTTGTAGTAACTTATTATAACTACGAAGTTTGTTATATTTTTTATTTAAGTGTCCGATTTTATGCGTACACATACTTAAGAACATAATGAAATATCTATATTTTCACAAGTTTCTTTGATTTGTCATTATAACACGTCCATATTTAGTAGGTAGACCCTTGTTTCTAATCATTGCAGTACACCTTCACGGCATAGAACTAATCAATTGAACACATCTATCAACAGGTATCAAATTCCAGGTTTCTTGTATAACACTGTATAATTCATCAATATTTTTCAGCTTTTTCTTCTTTATATATTTATCGACATCAATCCATAGCATTTCAATCGGACTGAAGTCCGGTGATCGTACTGGCCATTTCATTACTCAAATATTTTTGTCACTTAAAAATGTCTTTACTACTCTTGCTGAATGTTTCAGATCAGTATCCACTTGATAGATCCATTCTTCTGGCATATATCATTCTGTAAATAAAAGCAGTACTGAGCAGTAGTGAATAGTTTTTCACAATATCTAAATACACTTGTCTGTTCATAATTCCCGGTATTTGGTGAATAGGACCTATTCCTTTTATTGTCATGGATCTCCATACAAGTACCGATCCACCACCACCTTTTATAATCGGTTTTATGTAATTCTTGTTTTTCTTCTTTCCAGCGTCTGACATACATCTTACCATACGATTCAATCGATTAAATTTCGATTCATCGGTAAAAATTATTTGGGACCATTGCTGAGACGTCCAGTTTAAACGTTCTTTTATGAGTGCAATTCTAGCCCGATGATTGTTTTCAGAAATGAGTGGCTTTTTCCTGGCAACTGGACCATGTAACTCAAATGTATTCAGTGTTCGCGAACAGTTCTAATACTTATTTTATCATGAAAATCATCTGATATTTCCTTGTGGATTGCAGCAGCAGTTTTGAATCTATCCGCTTCAGATAAACAATGAATCCTACGATCAGTTCTTTGATCAGTTTTTCGGAGTCTCGTTTTCCGAGAAAGGTTATCTAATGTTTCGTAAAGTTTAATGTGTCCCATTGCTCGATAGCAAGCTATGCAGATAATTCTAGTTTTACAGAAATCTGCCGAAATGACATTCCATCTTGACGAAGCTGCTGCACTAGCCGTTGTTGTTCGGCAGTAATATTCTTTCTTCCACTCATTGTATTACTATCCCAAATTACTGTATTACACACTGTATTATTGCAAATTATCTAACTGTCAACAATGCTCAGCAGATACTAAAGAACTTTGTTTACATTTCGTTCTGACACCGCATAGTCGTAGCGTTCTTAAGTAGTTATCTGCTACAAAACCAATACATTATATAAAACAATTTATAAAATATTTCTTTTCTCAGAATACATAAAAATTCTACCATAGACTTGTACATTAGGGTTAAAAATACTGAGAAATAAATTGTTCACACTATTATTTGAGTTACGTAGAAATATATAGGATTTCAAAGCTAAAATATAAAATGTTCTTAAGTGTATGACCGCCACTATGACTAGCCACTTTATGTATAGGACCATCAGCAGATTAAACCGGGTTATCAGTCCTCGTAATGCTAAGGTATTCGGTTAGCATTTTCCGTTGCCCCAAATTCTGCGGTTCGTGTTGTAAAATGCGCGATATAACATGTAACATAACAATATATAGATTAACAATTAAGTTGCAATGAATAAATATTATTTTTTACAAAAATACACAGTTGATTATTCTATAATTATAATTTTCTCGTTATAAACGCTGTTTTTCTTACTTTTTTATATTTTATTCTCATCTCTGACGAAAGAGATATGTATTAAGTTATGTCTACACTGAGGCAATAACGAGAACACTTTGTCGCTTCTTGTGTAAAAAATAAGAAAAACTTGGGACACTTTTGATAGATAGGTTCTAAACAGAAAGATAATGAAAAATTCAAATGCACTTATGCCTGAAAACGCATAGAACTTTAGTTATATATTATATACTGTAAGCAACAAGAGGCGACAAAATGTTCCTCGTTGTTGCCTCAGTGTAGACATAGCTTTATAATTGAAGTTTAAATTAACCTCTCAAAGAACTTTGTTTTTGAAAGACAATTATTATGTTAGGGATTCTATTGGTGATGTAAATATCTTTAAAATTTTACTCTATTTAATTTTTCTAACAGACAGCAGAAATTTAGGACAACTTGCTCGTATCGAGTACTGTGCTCCGCTCAAGAGATGATCTCCAGGACGGTACAGGGGCAAGAGGGATCCTACGATCTACATCGTGTGTGTGACTGCCATAGCAAATCGTATGCAAGAGTCGAAAGTATATGTATGTGGAACTGAGCGTGTGCTCGTCCACTTTGACCAATTAGACCTGCATATCTTTCATGGAACAGCTCTCACAATAGTAAACTTATAGTGTGTAATAAATAAATAATTAAATAAGAGCTATTAGAGTAAATAATAACATAATATAAAATTACTATTAAAATAATAATTACTCAGAGTATATAAAGAATAAAATAGTTTTAACTGAAAAAAAGATTGCACTTTCTAAAAACTGTTATTCGCTTTTATGATTTGTCTTTTTTTGTCTCGCAAACGTATGGCGTTGGTATGATATAAAAATTGCGTCAGAAAAAGAATCACATGGTTAATACATATTCGATGAACCGTACTATCTACTGAGTAACGTAAATGACCGATACTACTATATTAAATGGATATACAGAGATGATAACGTCTGGACAATGTTGTTCGTGAAATATTATGTCCACTTCTCATCGCGTTTATCTAGTGAAAACTGAATGGGAAATGAACTGTCAATTGTGAGATACAGCCAGATAACCTTGAAATTTTTTCGACGCGTGTTAAGCTACGGTTAAGTTAACATTGATAAACTAATATTCGTATCAGTTGAAGGGGATAAACGAGTATTTTCCAAGTTCCCTTTCCATATTTTTACTAATAGTTTCTTTCGTTTCAATTTTGTAAATTGTTAAATCAAATGATTTCCTTAATCTTCTCCACCAATTTGAACAAACTGGGCAAGAACAAATAATATCGCATATATCTAAGTAAATGTTATGTCAACATCGAAGCGATAATTGCGAAAGATGTATAAGTGAAAAAATGTACAATATGCGAAATCATATATGTATCTATAAAGAATTATACCTAATGAATTACAGCCTTTTAAGTCCTAATCATAGACTGAAATAATTGTTTAATAAATGTAATATGCAGCAAGTATCTGAGAAAAAGAACTTAAGAACGTAATATAATTTTTATTTTATCTTGAAATATTGTAAGATGTAGTGAATTATAATTTTGAAATAATATCTTTCTTAGGAGATATTCATAGGTACGATAAAATAATTTTGAATGACAGCTTTCTTTTCAACAGTTCTCTTACTTAATTTGTAATCACAAAGATAATAGTGGAAATGAACAATACGTACTTGTTAATTGAATCATTTTTAAAATATCCATATACGTACTGTGCATTTAATACCTACATATTTTTATTTCTATTCCTATCGGCATTGTATTGAAATTTCTTAATGGTATTTCGTAATAAATTACGAAAACGATATTAAATACTGAATCATATTTCCAAGATATCATCTTACATGTTATCTCGCACATGTTCACAAAATGCAAGATGATAAATTTTAACTATACACGCACACTTTAGATTACACCATTTGAGATCTTCTGATGCAATATTACTTAAAACTAGTGTGTACTCCACTCAAGCGATAAAAGTCAATTTATAATTAATATACTTCTTCAGAGATACAAATAAATAAACAGGTAAATAATCTCGTGCTTATTATTTATAATGGTTAATATTTATTCAATTTGTATTTAACTGGTATTGTTTATTAATTACTGCATAGCCGTTATAACCTACTTTATGACGTATTATTTATTTCACAGCAATACACAGCATTTAATTCAAAAAATAACATTGTATAGTAATAATTTCGTGGAATTTTTTATTAATTAATTTTTACTCATTATTGTACTTTACTAGTAACAAAGATTCAATTCATTTAATCAAATGAGCTTCTGAAGTGTTGGAAATTAATGAAAAAAAAATTTTGTTTTATTGCTTTTTAATGTTTGGGGGTTAATACATCTTTGACATATTAAAGTAAAATTCGCAAAATTGACAAAGATATAGAAGTTTCGTTAAATGTAGAGTAATGTCGTAATTTTCATCTGATTTACTTCAAACTTTGGGTGGTAGTTTCTAATGTTGTTCCTTTTCAGTTTCACATAAGGAAGTTTCGATTGAATAATTAGTTCCTACATAATATTAAAAGAAATGCTGACTTTTTCACACCTCTTTGACATTTCTCTTCAAAGTTCTACAATTTTATAACAAATTTTTCTTTTCGTACATACAACTGAAGCTACTATCTTAGAGCTCAAAAAAATGGAGTAATTTCTCATTTGAAGACTTGTAGTAAATGGTTATGTGTCTGTCCATTTTCAACAAATTTTTGACGAGTTGTCACGTTAATTCCTACTATGACTACAATAATTAATATTTTTCTATGAAATCTTTAAAATAAGTAACTGAAGAAATGTACTTTATAAAAGCATTAAAAATTTTTCAGGAAAAGCTTTAAGTTTTCTCAAAAAAATTCTTGAAAATGGTCTATTTTTAGGCATCACAATCGTTTTCCCCCTTACATAAAGACAAACTTCTTTATATAATAGAAGCAAGTATAAATTTATCTAATATTTTAGTTATATTCCGTAGTTGAAAATATGTTTAATGCTACCTATAGTTATTATTATAATAATGTATTTACTTACTTTAGAGTATTTAAGTTAAGTTAATGTATATATTTAATATTTTATTAGAATGGTTATTAAAATGATTCAAATGTATTTAAATCTCTAAGTGCGATGAATTATGTACCATATACATAAAAACATTATCATCAAGTTGCAAGTTTTCCATTCTCCTTTTCTACTTGCAAAAAGTTTCGAAGGATCTCCGAGTGTAAGATTCTATAACCTTATTTCACAGTGTCTTAATAGAAAATAATCTGAGCTGTACAAGGAAATTGAAATTCATGCATGTTTATACTTTAGAATATTTATACTTTAAAAAATGTATAGCGAATTCAACGATATAAAGTACAATATTACAATATCGACAGAAGAATGTTTGGGTATAGAGTTTAAATTACAAAAATGACCTACTCTGTTCATCACTTAAAAATCACTTAATTGCAAAACGCATTCTTACTGTTCAAGCCGTATCTCGTGACCGGCTGTGTCAGTGACATTGTATCAGGGTGTTACGTGATTATATGTTCTCGTCTTCAAAAGATTAAACACGATCTCTCGATCTCCTCTTCCCTTCGACACGCGATGAAATAATGTTCTTATTTTTTCTTTTTCAAGAGAATAGAAAGTATATCTATGTATAGTTTTTCCCATACTTATCCATATCGCCAATTTTGCATTAACGGGGAAAAGTTGCATTGCATCAGATGCACACATATTACCGTTACCATGTAACATAAGTAAGAAATGAATAACTCGCGTTATAAATAAACTATTTCGTGCCTCATTCTCGAGATTATGGATGTAATTCCCCCTTTGTTCTCCAGAAATCACAACGTTGAAAGCGAATAAAACAGAAAGCAACACTGTTTCCACTTCACGCTCCCATCAATTTTCCTTCATAATTTTCCTTCATAATTTTCCTTGTATCTTAGCTGCTATAGACTATAGGTGATCCGTGATTTGTAGTTCGTACGACGCTTTGCGCGCGAATAGTCCGTGTATAGAACACGAATGGTGCATTCGCATTTGTAAATGATGTTTTGCCTTCGAGGCGGAAAACTTTGCGCACTCCAAGAGATTTTATTGCTGCGCACATCGCAAACTGCGAATCACGCATCGTGCACACTGCTAATGATACAAATGGGCACAACAAAGACCGCGTATCGCGAACCACGTATTTTTCTAAAATGAGACGGCTTACTCCCGAAAGTCACAACAGTAAAAACTACATGCCGTCAAGTCGTGAAAGTCTCAAATCTCTGATTAAAAAATACGTGGTTACACTCAAAAAGTCGATATTTATGCAAATATTCACACGGCGACGCAGCTACAGCGTACGAACTACATACACATAATCAGAGATTTGAGGCTTTTACGGTCCAGCGTCATACAGTTCTCACTGTTGAAGCTTTCGAGTATAAGCCGTGTCCTAGAGAAAGAGTTTTCCCGACATTTCGCTAGCATTGCAGCTAGCTTCTTCAGGGAGTCGAAAGACGCTCTGAAACAGTTTCAGGAAAACTCTTCCTCCAGGTCATAGCTTACACCCGAAAGCATCAACAGTGAAAACTGTACATACACATAGGTACTACAATCGGCAAGAAGAGACAAGATCTCGAAAGTTTCATCTACTTCTTACACGAAATAAAAAAACAGTAGAAGTGCCGTATTCTACGTCTGCCTTTACTCTTCAGAATTGTTTCACGTTTTAATTGATTTCAGAAAGCCGTTTGCTTAAGAGAGACGTCTACTCGTTAGTGCAGCTATGCTCAGCGAGCGCGGGCGGCCTAAAATGCTCGGGATTGCCCGCCAGCGGTTTCAAGGCCGACTTCGGCAGCAAAGTCGTCGAAATAGTATGAGCGGTGCACTTGTGTGCGTAGCCCAACACCATAACTAAGTGGGAAGATGCGACCTGTTCGATCACAATAATGTTTATCATACCAGCATAGACTATTTGGTATCCACAACCAAATTGGTTGTTTATTAAAACATAATCCACAGTCGTCATTCTTTCCACACAACTCTTTTTTCATCCGAATTGAAGGTATTCATTTTCGATTTCTTCGTAAGAGTTATATTTTTTCAGACAACGTATAACGACAAATGTTAATTAATTTATTAAATAATATTAAACATTAAACTACATTCTCTGCATATAAATTTCAATCATTTAGAATCCATGAATTTTGTTTTATATAAAAAAAATCAACCGATCCACTACATGTACAATTTAAAGTGACAGTAACTGTAAATAAAAATAATATATTACATGAAGTATACCCTTCATTTCTTTCAATTTGGTTTTCAAACACTATGGTACTCTGGAAAGACACCTTTCTTACAATAACACGATCACAACTGGTGTTCCCTGCTCCGAAATTTTTGGAACATAAATTCTTGTTAGCAACGCTTTCAAAGATTAGTGAACCGCCAACTTGTAAACTTGTAAACACATAACGATAGGAATAAGCATTTTCCTTTTTGGAAATATTTTGTACATAAACAGGGATTGTAGTGTAAAAGTAATTTCACATTGTAACATTTTCTATGAATGATATGTGCCCAAATATCAAAATATCTTTGTCTATAAAACAATCAGCCATAAAAGAGTCCAAGCTTCTCAATTATTCTCTATTTCAATAAAGTAAATTATAATGTTTCATTATTATTTCGAAAACTATTTGTTGTAACAATAATTGTATGTTATAGTTTAAAATTGAAGAGAACAATCGTTAGCACATGTACTCTATCAAAATTTGGAGCAGATTACTCTTACAATGAAAGAAATAGATTTAAGAATCTCTATAATAAATTATACTTCGCATATTTTGGCTGGCAGTTACAGTTTTTGAGATTATATTAACAATGACTTCTATCATCTTGACTTGTACTTGTATTGTTCCATTGTCGCAGAACCACTCATCATTATGATATTTATCTGTGCGCTCAGCGGCTGTGTGCCGCAGGTAAAGTTTTATGATTCGTAGCGGAAAATGCGTTCTCAATATCGAAAGGTTTTGTTTTCTTTTCCCCATAGCGAACGAATTCCTAAACGCATCATTACACGTAACGAATAACAAAGGAATTTACACTCTTTACAAAACAATATTAAAATTGTCATTATTTGAAATATTTTGATTCCCTCCTACTAAGGTCAACGTCATATTTGCCTTTCACCTGCCCGAATTTACCCAAATCAAAAAATCAAAACAACCCAAATGTTTAAACTTCTACGCCCATTTAGCATGGTGCACATCCAAGATGCACGTTTTTACTAAGTCTTTTACGTCCATCGTAAGCGTACTTGTAGTTGTAATAGGCATTGACATCTACGTTCACAAGGGACCCTACTCTACGGTCGTTCCGTAAAAAGTGAGGAAACCGCTCGCGCTAAGTCGCCCGCGAGCGATTTCGGGAACTTCTTAGATGCCCGCAGGCACGTTTCCTGAGCATCACTAGCCTAAGCATTCCTTCGAGGACTTTCAAGTACTTCTGATGACCCCCCGAATCTTTTAACTTTGTCTGCAACATCTCTTCTCCATTTATTTATGCTCCCAGGATGTTCTCAGCTTTGTTCGCGTTCGCAGCAAATCTGTCTGGACGGGGCCTTAAGGCCTTAGGTCCGTTTCAAAGTTGAGGAAAGACTGCATGTCCTGTGCTGTGCGCACGGATGAAACTGCTTATAGATTATGTTTCAAAAATACATACATGGTCAATATTTCTTATTCAATACTTGCATATTTAACACAAATGAAGAATTTACACGAATTGCAAAAAAAGAAGCAAAATGGACTTGAGACTATTCGAAGAACACCAGATATTTTTTGGCAAATGCGAAACTCAATGCTAAAGCGTGCAATAGCGTGTGTTAAGATACGCGATGAACATTTCGTACATTTTTTTTAAGAGGTGCAGTACTGATGATGTTATAAGATATCAAAAAGGGGTGAACAATCCGTACGGATGATGTCAAGACATCACAGGACAAAAGAGAACAAAAGAAAAAACGATTCCAGAACCAATGGTAGAACTCTCAAAAATATCCCTTACTGAACGTATTAATCATTTATAACTCAAGAAATAAGGTATGTAGAACATATGTTCATATGATATTTTTTACATATTTTAGTCTGTAAATTCAACTCGCGAAGTATTTATATGTATTTCTAAAACACTCTGTATCGTATAGTAACATTCATAATTTCGTGGATTGTCCACAGGCTATAACATAGAGAATTTCATCTGCACGGGTAGTGTGGATGCAGATGCTCCGCTCAACTCTGAAACGGGTCTAAGTAAGTCTAATTGTAAATATATTACTGACTGATGCACCTCAACCGCCACTTGCGGCTGCAGATCGAAAAGAACACATGGTCTTCAACTCCCTTTCGAAATACTGTAAACTCTCAGGTTTACATACATATATACATATCTCAGGTTACATACTAAACGACTACGTGTAACCTGGTTGCCTAATTTTAATAAATCGCACATACGTAAAGTATTATTATCACTCCTTTATCAACATTTTAGATCCTAATATTGATAGTCCAATAATTTCCATTTATATACTATCCTGAACTGGATTTCGACTTAACGTATCAGCTGGGAGATTTCATTCTCCGCTTGTGTTGAGTAGTGTAATTAACTTCAAATAATCTGATAAATTATCTACCTAGTCGAGAGCTTAAATCCTTTTTTATCCGCCGACATCTTGAGGTTTTTTATCACAAATGATATCCCTATTAAGTAAACGCAGAATTTTTCGGACGCGGCGACAATAGCCATCACTTCTAATTCATACACATGATAACAGGTCTCTTCCGGAATAGTTGTCAGACTATAATATGTAGCATATCGGCTGCCATTTCCATCGACCTGCTGCTGCATCAGAACAGCACCACCTAATCCTACAGTGTAGGTGTAGAACATCTATCTATATAAGTAATTTTTGTTTTGGCCTCGGACTGATACATAACTATGACTAAACAACTTATTAACAGAACTTTAACTTTACTGAACGCAATTTGATGTTCCGCTTCCTAGATAAATGTAACGTTCTTTTTAAGCACATCAGAGAATGGTGTCGCTTTGATGGCAAAACGTTTTACTAATATTATATTAATACTAATATTATCTATACCTACTAATTTATAAATTATGATCTATTTTATAATTATAATTTTTCTTTTATTTTTTGGTAAACCCATTTCTAAATAAATATCCGGTAATTATTTATATTAACGGCGATCTCATCGATTTCGAAGAGCTCGAAACATGTTATTAAGGTCAACTGAATCACTTTTCCTTATACATTGTACCTGCCGTTCGACGTTAGTTTTCGAGTTATACACAAAAATATTTTTAACACAATGTATTTGCTTTACGTCACTTTAAGTTAGGTATCAAAATCGAATTAAAAAAGATGATTGGAGTTAATCTGGGTTAAACTGTTTTCAACAATGGAACAGATTCAGTTTGTTTCGAAGTTTTACAAAAATGAAACAATTTTCAGGTATTTTGGCAGAATCTGCTCCATTATTATCGAGAGGAGCGACAACGAAAATATATTTGATACTCGATATACAGGGTGTCCCAAAACTATGGGACAAGCCGAGACATACATATTCTTCATGCAAATAGAAATCGAAAAGTCCTGTACCGTTTTGCAATCTGGAGCTTCATCTTCGAGATATCGGTGATTGAAATTCAGGTATTGGACTTCCGGGGCGCGCTGTTCAAATCCCAGTCAGCCGAACGTGTGACCACACACACGCGAGTTCGAACGCGAGAAGCACGCGTCGGTGAACATACACACGCGTATACTGCTGATGTTACAGATGTTAATGCACTTCCATGGTATGAACTGAACAGTTACTTAACTTTTTCACTAATTGTAAGTCATAATAAATGTTCCAAGAGCAAAGGCAGCTCATTTTGTAAAAACTCCAAGTACGTCCTGGCTGGCTGTAGAAGTGTGAAGAACCAATATCCTGCTGTTTTACCGAAATCGCTGTATCTGGCTGTCGACTGTACACGCGCCTATTGTCCCTCGGCAGTGGACAGGGGTAACATAAGAATCTGGTCACCACGTGTACTAGCCGCCGACGCGCCGGAGTAACGTACAGATTAAAAAAAAATAGCTTATTGTTCAGAACGAAGACGTCTGAACTCTTAAAAGGTGTCCTTTTGGGGTGCTTTTCCAAATGAAGCAAGCTGATATTTTCCAGACACTCCTCGAGAAGAAATAACTGCATGTCGTGAGACAAGTGGATCTTTACCTCGCTCATACCCTTCTTAGATTCTATGAACCAAGACACTTGGCACCGTCGTAAATTTTCCACACAAACAGTAAGTAACTTTTTTTATCGATTTCCATTTATTCTAAGATAATAGACTCTATATATGTATAGTATGTATAATAATTGTATACTTTAACAACGTTCGCTACTCCAAGTGCATGTATGTAATATTTAGATTCAAAGAGCTGTTCGCTCCATTATTAAAATTGTTAATTGCTGCACTTCGTCTTTTGCGCCCATCTCCATAAATATTTCTAGTTTTTAATGTCTGTTTTGTATTTTAGCGTAAAGCCGTCCAAATATTTTTTAAAAGAGCTTCATTACATATAGCATCATACATAGGCTTAATTACATTTTGAGCAACTTCTGTAAACGTGGAATTATATTAGTACTTGTGTGAATTTCTACTCGAAAGTTACAATTACTAACGTTGTACAACAGAATATTTGGCCCGAAAAAGTGAACAAAATTATTAAGATTTGCCATGCTCTATACAATCTCTATAATTTTGCTAATATTCTTCTAAAACTAATAAAAAAAGAAACTTTAACAACTTGAATTTTTTAGTTGTCGATCATATAAATCGATTTTATTCAAATCTATGTTCGGAGGAATCCTTCTTTAAAGAGCAACGTACTAAACTACACAAATTTCTTGATGCTTGACAAATGCTATGAAGTACAAACAACAAGCTTTTGCAATTTTGAAGTACCATATTAGAAAATGAGATGTTTCTCAGCAAAATAAACGAAATACTGTCGAAAAAATGTTCGTTAAATAAAATATAACCGTTTAAAAAAAAACTCAATTTTATGCTTAGTAAAACAAAAATGATGGTTGTGAATGTATACACGTACGTTGAATGATATAACGTTGAAATTTTTAAACAACAGTGATTTGTGCATAAAGACAAAATAGATATTGATATGGAAAAGTAATCGTTTTGACAAAATGTCAGTCAATTCTCTGATCCGGACCACTTTGGATTCTACTGACAATCGAAAAAGTAGATATTTGAGAAAGGACGAAGGATTTAGTTTTACTTAAATCAGCTATAGAACCTTATTCCGGTCGAATCCAAGATCAATTTTTTTTATATCGTAAATACAAATCTTTTTAAAAATATCTTAATCATAAACAATAAATAACACAAAGTACCAACTATTTAAAGATGTAGTGCGTGCCTACCTCAAAAACTCCCATAATGCAAAAATTCGCACAACATGATTAAAACGTATTAAAATTACTACTAAGCGAATGATGTTTCAAAGAATGGTTAAGAGAGAAACGGATAATTATTTACAAAATGGGCGACATCACCGATTTTAATGGTTTTAAGATATGATGTGAAAGTCAATGTCCTGACAATGAGTAATTACATTAATGCATGTAACCGCCGCGCCACTCACTGTTAATTTCATTGTCAGAGATACATACATATACGTATTAGCAACAACTCATTATCGAAGAGTCTTGAAGGCAGATAGCATCTTTTGGGGGGTTTACGATAGGGACTCAGGTTGTATGCCCAAGGAAGAAACTGAATGAGTCTAAACAGTCTTATTGACAAGAGTTGGCTGGTGACTACGTTGGGTCTTTCAGCTATTGAGTGTCATAGAATTGTTTAAAGAAAGAGAGTGTTTGGGAATGATAAGCAGCCCGATGCTGTATTGCTAAAGAATACGAATATTGTTCCTGGAGGATCTGGCTACGGAGTGAAAAAGTTATGCCTTTTTGTAAAAGAAGAGCATAAATAAGAGCATTTTCTAAAAGAATTTCTAACAAATGCAAACATATTTACAATATTAAATGTCGCATTTTTAAGTGTTTTTAAGGTTTGTAACAAGATTGAAATAACTCTCAAATGTTTCTATGTTGAAGATTTAAACACTACAAATCATATTTTAAACGAATAGGATTGTTTTTAAGGTGATTAAGATTTGACGGTCAACTTGTAGATAAACTGAGTCCTTATCGATTGCGATGGCTTTTTCGAGCAAAAAGCTTTATTGAATGCATGATTACCACTGGATTGTGTGTGTGGGATGTTTGAAACGTAGTTACTACACCTGCACACACGGAAAGTGGTAACCATGCAACCAACATCCTATACTCACTGCCTCAATGGTAACCTCACACCTAACAACGTTTCCTTGGAAACAATTCTGTTTGTTTAAAATTCGATTTGTATTATTTAAATCTTCTGCTTATAACATACTTCAAGCTCGTTCAGATCAGTGCGGAACTAGTTAATATTTATTACTAAAAACTTGATTTTTTGACAGGAACTGTTATATAAATGTCGTGTGTAATTTTCTGTGATATTTTTAATACAAATGTTACACACTCACTTGTTAATCTCGTCTGTGTGCAATTTTATTAGTTTTTAAAAGAGAAAACAATTATTAATATAGGTCTACACTACCAAATATTTATTCTACGGATTTCAATAAAATATTCTAACAAATACTTACAAATAAGGAATACCTACTTGATTACACTTTTCTTTAAAGGGTTCGCACATAATCAACATTATTGATAATATACTTACATATTAATTTTGTTAGTTGCCTTCAAGACGCTAGGCTGTGCATACTAATCTGTACTGCATTTGCTATATACATTTTAGTTATTGTGTATTTTGTTCATTATGTTTTGGGCAGTATGAAAGCTAAAAAAGAGCGTACTTTGCTGCAGTAATTTTTTATATTTCAAAACATACGACATAAACAATGAATAAAGTAATGCATTAGACGTCGAGAACAATATTTCCATGAACATTTGTGAAAATAAATTTCTTTAAATGTTGAAATCATTTATTTCAATTATTTTTTAAAAATGGTATAACCTATTTTAATAAATAAAATACGAATATACGTCCTTCTCTACCCATTGAGAAAAATGTGTGGTTAGCCTGCGGGACTTTGCTACTGGCAGAAATTTCGAAGATCTCAGATTTTCGTCGTTAATAAGACTACGAATAATTAGGATGCAAACCCATTAAGTTATGTCACATGAACTCTCGTTACATGCTATAGTAAATCCATAGTATGAGCCGAAATTCTTCCCTTGTTTTAGATCTATTTTGCTATAGTATGAAACATATTTGCTACAATGTGTCACGTGATTTCACGTAACGTGACAGTAACGTATTCGCATCCTTAGTTAGGCAGTTCTATTGTCCATATTTCCACCGTTACCTAAATAGTACAGGTGACCATAAAACAACATGCAGCGTTCTTTATAATATAATATAAGCTATAATTTGCAATGTTTTACAAATGTATTTTATATCTTTTTTTTTGTAATTGTGCGTAAAAAGGTACACTTCACGATTTTGATAAGGTTAAAATATGTTGCAGAAATCAATATTATGAACAACTTTATTGTATTAAAAAAAACGCCGCTCGGTCCTGGTTTTCAAAATATTTACAAAATACTGCTGCTACTATCGCATTAAATTTTGCTTATATGTACGTATGCATCCATGACAGCGTATTTGTCAGTATGTGACGGTCACTTTTGTAATGTTTCTATAAACATAGCATGGGCCCGGCAAAAAATATTATATAAAGGGTGGACTAACTGTAACTATTGAGCTCAAACATTGTCATCGAAACTTTTACTTATTGTCAGTGGTACAAGTTAAACAAGTGAACAAATCCAAAACAAAATTGCCAAGGCGACTTGTCACCTTATAGATACCTACTGGGTCTAAGTGGACGCAGTGAACAAACAGAATGTAAAAGGGTTAGGTTTAGATTTTTCTTAAAGATTTTATGAATTTTCTTGCAGATATCATGTCTTAAATGTACATTTAAACGATTAAGGGTAGTTTATCCTGTGATAATGGTGATTGACAACAAGGACATTATTCACCCACCGAGATATGCTACAAATTAAATTTATACCAAGTTTAATAATAATTTTCTGGCTAACTTAAGCTATTTCTTGTATTTCATCTTATCAACTTTGAGTGTCAGTTTTACCCCATAAACATGAAAACAAACCAATATAAAAAAACACGTATCTCTTATTTTTTGGTCCTCCATAATATATCTAAAAACCAAACAATCGGAGGTGAATACCTAAAAACCCTTACTTGTTAGACCCACTGGGTCCTTATAGGATGTTTAGTCGTCTGGGGGATCTTTTTTGGACTTGTCCACTGGATTAATTTATACCACTGACAATAAGTAAAGGTTTCGAAAACAGTGCCCGAATTCAATAGTTATAGTTAGTCCATCCCTTATAATATCCCATATAGCATAGAGACGTTTTAAAAACGCCTTAACTTTTCAACGACAGCATATATCGTATGAAGCCCATATCGCGTACGGATTTAGGTTTTATTTATCAACACAACCAAATATCAAAGCTCTTCTTACTAAATTTGTGTTTAGTCTTAAACGGCTTCAACTAGTAACACAAGTTTAGAAAACTGCATCGAAGCATACCATACACAACTTAATTTCTGAAAAATAATTGTGTTTTCACATTTTATGTTTAAATTATATAGTAATAGTTTATACAAAAATGAATTGCATTTTGGTTTCATTTTTCTTATTTGAATTTTATGTTAAGATAACTGTTTTTATTTTTGTTTTACTTTTTATGTAAGCATTAATATTATATATAATTACAATAATCTATAAAAATATTACGCAAAAAATTAAAATAAGAGTAATAGTAAGCCTCATTCGTAAAAATCCTTTATACGCTCACTGGTCGGCATGACAAATATGTAGTTTCTCGCTATTCGACCGCCGACGGGAGATGCCCCATTCCCACGTGCGACCCTAGCAAGACGAAACCCTTATCCCACGCGTATACCAGTGTAGCCAGTGTCTGTGTCGTACATTTGCTGTCGTCGAGGGATTAAAAACATCAGTAAAGTCCTAAAAATGTCCAAAAGACATCTTTGAAACATCCGAAGTTACAAATTAGTATGTCTTTAGGACGTCTTAAAAGATATTTATAAGATGTCTTAAGAACGTCCAAGTTACGTCTATAAGATGTTCAAACAAAAAATAGACATCTGTAAGACGTCCATGTAGGTTGTCATTAAAACGTTTTATAGACGTCTTCAAGATGTCGTGTGCTATCTGGAATTGGTTGCCGGTGCCGTGTTATGTTTATAGAAACAACAGAAAAGCAGTCGTCGCAGCTGACTCATACGCGGTCACGGACACGTCGTATAAGCAAAATTCAACGTGATAGTAGCAACAGTTTTTTGCAAATACTTCAAAAATTAAGACCGAGCGGCAGTTGTATGTATAGGAAAAAGTTGTTCAATATATTGTCCTGTATAATATAACCAAAGATTATAAAAATCGGTGAGGTGTACCCTTTTATACACAATTACCTTTTTCTTAAAGTCCATTTTATTATTGTAATAAAATTAATTTTATTAACAGGTCGCAGATTAAACTTTGGAGTATACAGGGTGTCTGGTTACATGGAGGAAGTACGTATCAAAGGTATGAATTCTACACCATAAAATAAGAAAAAAAATCCAAATAAACATATGCCCGATATGGCTTTGTTTTCAAGTTATAGCTTATTTTGTATTGTAATAGTTGCTTATCTACCTTCAGAGAAACCACTCGAAGTGACCACCTCCAACTTCAATACGAGTGTGAATACATTATATCATCGATTGTCGAACCCGTTCGCATAAGCCGAATATTCAGACTATCAATTGGAGTTCTGTAAACTGTTGATTTTAAATACCCCCACATGTAAAAATCTAAAGGGATATCCATAACCTATCTATTTCTCAAGAAATCGATGATCCAATTAACGTCCAGCTTGTAGACTAAATTGTGGTGGAATACCATCCTGCATAAACCATACAAACCGTGTATCGTTTACAAATTCGTCTGATCTCACGATAACATTGAGTAAATATCTATGCTGTATGTATCTTATTCGCGAAAAAGATTGGTGTAACATAAAACAAGGTATGACTTGAAAAGAAAGTCATGTCGTACATACATTTATATAAACTTTTTTTATTATTTTACTAGTATGTATAGTCTGTCCACTGAGTCAAAAAAGTAGATGACAGTTCGACGTCCACATGACCGAATACTACGGCTACACTATTAGCTGCAAAATGAAATCAACAACTAACAATCGATTCACAGCCAATAACTGCAACCGTAGTAATCGGCCATGTGGGCATCGAACTATGTATCATTTATTCTCTCAGTTCAGTGGACGACCTATAGAATCCATACCTACATCCTGCATAAATACATTGGACGTATTTCTCTTCCTTACTTACCTAACAACATTCGATTTTCCAAATAGTATATTCTGTCAGTCAATGTTCTGATAATCGAATTTGGCGATAATTAAAAGACAAATAATTTATCGTTTCTGAATCGGTCTTCTCGTAATCGAAATTCTACTGTATTAGGAAAAGACTTTGTTGGATGTATGGTTAACACGAGGCAGTGTACGTGGAATATTGTGTGTGGTTTACGCTGAATAGTGTGTAACAGAAATTACAATCCCCCCACATACCGCCCAGTGTTAATCATACACCCGACAAAGTTTCTCGCTAATATTTCGGAAATTAAGTACAACCAAACAACGCGTGCCGCTTATACGTGTAGGGAAAATCTGCTCAGAATATTAACCTTGTTAATATTAATGTGTAACTAAAAAACTATACGTTTGTGGACATATGTGCATTTAAACTCTTCGCTACTTTATGTCTAGAACCTAGACTCCAAAAGTGTCCTACGTTTTTCTTATTTTTTACCTAAGGGTGACAAAATATTGCTCTTTGTTACCACAGTGTAAAAATAGTTTACGAATACATCAATAAGTTATTAAATATATCGTATAATTCAAAAACAGATATTTCAAAAAATACGTTGTTGCTATTTTTGACAATACTATCAATACCGTTACCACTTTAGGAATAGTCCAATTCTCTGTATCTATTTTAAAAAGGTGACATAAATTTATACTATCAGTAAGTTTGCAAGATAAAAAAGTGTCGGTGACCATGATGTCATATCTCATGTGATTTGACGTAAAGTATTTTACACGTCACAGATAAACATAAAAAAGTATATAATGATTTATTGAATTCGGTGATTCCGTTACCACATATAAAACTTAATTATCTTTTAAACCAAAATGTTTGCAAATCTTTCTGTGTAAACATTGTTAGTAATACGTTTCACAAGAATAACACATGTCGCAACTCACTTTAAAAAAAGTTTAATATTTTTAATTAATTGAGATAATTAAATATTTGCAATATATACATAATAATAATTATTAGATATAAGAATTGAAATAATAATTATATGTTTATTTCTCGATACTGTCAAATAATATCGAAAACTGTAATAGATGAAAACATGATTAAATAAAAAAAATTAAATTAGTTATCTGTGTCAAAATTGTTGTTAACTAAATTTATACATATATTTCTTTGTGTAATGAGTCTCTCTCTCTCTCTCTCTCTCTCTCTCTCTCTCTCACAGACACACACACACACACACATTCTGGCTTATTGAATGCGTCCCGTGTAAGAAAGAAAAAGATGGACAGAGTGCGGTGTGGTCAGAATCGTTTGAGTTAGTCATAAAAGGATTTTTAACTTTGTTTTTGTTTTATCAAAGCCAAACAAATCTGACGTAGTTTTTATTTATTACATATGTATATAATAGTCTATTTTATTCTGGATTATGGTTATTCGATGTAGTGATAGTAAGTTAAGAAAATAGTAAAACTACACATCAGGTGAAACAAGGTACCACTGTACCTAAAAAGTAAAAAGTTTTGGAAGCTGTGTCTATGTGCAAATAATTTTCAAGTATTTTAATCGAACAGATTTCAACAGAATAGCAGGGTTTAAAAAATATATTAATTTTAACTTCTGCATTATGTAAAATATTAAAAAATTTCGTAAAAGTTGTTCACAAGAGTGATAGTCAAAATTAAAATTAATTTGAAACAACAAAAATATAAAACGTATGCTATTTATCAAGTAACAGTGTTTTATCGTCGAAATACGTTTACCAGGCAGAATCTACAAAAACAGATCAAATGTATTTTATTCTCATACAAATCACCCCACTCCACGCTCTATTTGTGTGGAAAAACTTTTTTCCTCTTATCTTTCCTCTTTTGCGAAAACTCTTTTGTTAGAATATCCACTAACAGAATTTTGCATTAAGAAATTCCTTATCGGTTCAATTGTTTATCCTATGCCCTCCCGTGTCCCGTATTTTCCTCTTTGGCCCAACAATCATATGATTCCGTATGCACCACTACATAAATACCCGTTCCAATCCCAGTCGACTACATTTCAATTGTGGAGGGAGATACTGCACGACATACATATAAAGGTCTGACTAAACGCAACATCTGCTCAGTGAAAATTCTGCTCTTTTAACGGAAAGGCGCGTAAAGTGAACTGATTGTAGCTTGGTAGTAATTGAAAATATTCTGAACGAGGTTCAAAGTTCAATACACAACTATTCATTATACTTTGGATTTCATTCAAGCTGATCGTGTCTCAGCGATTTCTCTCGTGAGAAGCTAACATCAAATCTAGGAGGCAGCAGCTTGATTACGCTTAACTTGAGTAAGATAAAAGTTCGCATTGGAGATTACGAATTAGAGTGACCGTGCTATCAGTAGAAATACTATTAAATTACTTCAAGTTAGAAGCTTTGAATGTTGCTTTATGTTGTTCCTATTTTGTGCAATGATTTAGTTTTACTTATATGTTCATATAAGTATAAAATATAGAATGAAATATAATAACAAAAGCGTAAATTGAGATTTATAATAAAGTAATTTTTAAACGACGTTCATCGAGTGAATATCTGTTTTAAAAAATTTTTTATTTAACTGTTACTATAAAAAGAAAAGCTTTAATTTTTCACTTCAGTTATTGACTATTATATATATATATAGTTTAAAAATATTGATAGCTAATATAAATAATTAAATTTAATATTAATTAAATTGATTGATAAATACTTCCATCGAATTAACTTTTACTTTGATCTACGAGAAACGCAGGTATAAGATAGCGTCTGTAGAAAGTGCGAAAAATTTTGCAGGCACGTTGAGCACGTGGACGTGCTCGAAGCGCGAAGAAGGAAAACAACTCGGATCCGCAAGAATCAAATCGAATTCCGCGCCGATCGTCATCTCCCGGGTGACTGGCACCACGTGACACGAGATTAGCCGAAGGAACAGACGAAGGTACCGAGGTTATAAATAGCGGCCACCAGGGAGCGGGGAGTCTCTTTTACTTTCCACACTGTGCCGTAGTGCATTCGCTCCGCGCTCTTCCGTCTATTACGTCCTGTGCTGTGCTGGTGTAGGGTACCACTCGTGCAAAACTAAAGTAGGGTGTAGAGATCATACGGACTACGGACCTTTATTATTCGTGCGCATTTTTCATTAATCGTTGACGACGTCAGAGGAACCGAGCGTGTCTACAGAGTTGCAGTACGCAGCCACAGCATACAATCGCGAATAGAAGAGAGTAAAGTAGTTGGCGAAGAGCACGAAAAGAAGGAAAATGCCGGAGACCGCTCATCACATGAACGGATATGCGAACGGACACACGCCGCCCGAGCTGCAACAGGACACCAGTTTTCTCTTTACATCAGAGTCCGTTGGCGAAGGACATCCAGGTAGGTACCCGAAAAAACATACGTTTGTCTCATAACTCGCTCGCAATTCAGCCGATCTCGTGCAACTCGGTCCTAAGTTTCCATGTCGCCGCGGTGAGTCGCGTGTGCCGCCATGAAACTCGATGAACGAGCCACACATATATACCGCGTGCGCACGCCGCAATTTTACCCTTCCTTCGCGCTTTTCTTACTTTCCATAAAAGCTTCGAAATGCGGGGATATGGTGTTACGTTGCCCGTTCATTAGTTGCCCTGATCTTTTTCCTTGATCACCTCGAACAGTCTAGCATTAATCGTGTCTGGACACGATAGATACATGATTATGCGTGCACGTTCTCTTTCGAATTGGTATCGAAATAGAAACCGAACACCTCCGGCATCGCCATGTGCTCGTTCATGTTGTAATTTATGCACCATAATTTTTTTACAGATTTAGTTTTTCTTTCACTGTTATTTCATTTCCTTCTTCATTTCTATACTTATTCATTAGGTACTTTTCCAAAATTTCTTATCACACGTGCATCTAATTCCACGCAGTTTTTCAACCGTTTTGCATCATATCACGCGACACATCTTGTTAACTTTGGATATACTCAATTCTTTTCTGATCACCAATTTTTCAACAAACTTATTATTTTCTAACCGTCGATAATTATGGTTTTCTAATCTAACCTAAACTATGTACCATAACATTTATTATAATGATTTTGTACATCCTCTTTATTCATCCTCATAAGAACTTCAATATTATAAAAACTTTATATTAGATTGTAGTGTAACAGATATTTAATTAATATCATTATGCAACTAATATCTGTAATCATACATTTGTATGTGTTTACAAATATACATTTTTGTATAGTTTTATATGGGTCTAAAGAGGATACACAACTGATTGATTTGAAAAATATTAAATTCTATATGTACACTATAGTTACAATAATTTGTTTAATTTTTTTTAGATAAAATGTGTGATCAAATAAGTGATGCCATTTTAGATGCACATTTAAAACAAGACCCTGATGCAAAAGTGGCTTGTGGTAAGTTCTCACAAAGTAATCTTAATCTTTTAATGATTCCTAACTGTTCACGTTATAACCTCTATTTATAAACTGGTCTGTTCTACCTTGAGTTAATTTTGAAACACAGAACTCTGAAGAAATCTAATACTCGATACACTGCCTATGTAGTAGAGTATTGTTTAATGTAACAAAAATATCAATTCCTGGTTTTGTTTTATGCATTATGCTTTTTAATTATCTAGAAACTGTGACAAAAACTGGAATGATATTACTGTGTGGTGAAATCACGTCAAAAGCTGTGGTAGACTACCAAAAAATTGTACGGGACACTGTTAAACACATTGGATATGATGATTCTTCGAAAGGTAAATAAACTTGTATCTATCTCCTTTTTTTTAATGATGTATGTTTGTAAAACCCTTTGACACCCTTAAAATTTTGTTGAGTTTATTTGATCTTTTGTACACCTAAAACATTTAAAATTTTCCTTGCTAACATAAAAAGATTTCCATTTTCTGTATGACATACGCATGCCCTGTGGCCGGATGAAAACTTTATTATCTTGTTCCTCTTAAAATTCGCCTCATGTGGTTCTCCAGAATCAAGTCTTGTAAATACACGGTCGAATCATGGCACGAAAGCTTCCAGCACTAAATAATCTTTTGAGCGCTTATCAAACTTGTATATTAAATTTTTAAAAACGTGTGTGTATATTGTGTAATGAAAGGATGTGCTTTACGCTACATACATGTTAGTAGTTGGACTTGAGAAAATTCCATGACTCGATCGATTGGATAACCAATATCCTGCTCATTATCTTTCGGAAAGAATAATGGAAGAACACATATGAATATGTAACGTAAGCATATCATGATCGTGGCAGGATTCGATTG
This sequence comes from Calliopsis andreniformis, assembly GCF_051401765.1. Classification (NCBI taxonomy): domain Eukaryota; kingdom Metazoa; phylum Arthropoda; class Insecta; order Hymenoptera; family Andrenidae; genus Calliopsis; species Calliopsis andreniformis. The sequence goes on from NC_135063.1 coordinate 1,247,424, forward strand.
GCGTACGTTGAACCTTTTGGTGGCGATCGAACAACAATCTCCAAATATCGCTGATGGTGTTCATGTGGACAGGGAAGAGAAGGACGTGGGTGCAGGTGATCAGGTACATAACCCATTCTCAGCCCGTGCCGCAGAGCAGCCATATAATTCAATAACATTCTGTTTGCTTTATCTTTTCCCTCTCTTATAATATTTTTTTTTATAAAACTTTATAACATAACACTTCCCTTATATTCAGCGTGAGTGTGTCAACTTGTATGTGAGTGAATGTTATATGTAGTTCTGCAAATATCTAGTATGTAATGTATAACATAAGATAGTTTAATTTATCAGGAAGTATACTATCTTCGATCATGCTATAGGGTTTCCTCAAAACTACAACCTTCTAAAAGGCTTATTAAACAAACATGATCATAATTATTATAATAGAATATATCTTTATATTTAACAACATGAGTTATTTTGTACAAATGTCTTCTAAATAGGCTTTTAGTGTTTTATAATATATTAACGGAGATAAAACATTTAGAAATACCATTATTCATATTAGGCAGGTAAAAACATTTTTCCTTTCACCTTCTTTTAAAGTAATGAATTACTGAATTATCAAAACACAGATACTTAGGATTAGGGTTGCTCAAGGAAATACACTAAACTGGATCATGAACTATTTAAAATCTTATTTCGTTGGGATAATATTGATATTCGAGATACTGAATATTTTTGTCTCATTCATATAATTTCTACAGGTTTTGACTACAAACTCTGCAGTGTTCTACTGGCGCTTGATGCCCAGTCGCCAAATATCGCGGCAGGAGTTCATGAAAATCGTAGTGACGAAGAAGTGGGCGCAGGAGACCAGGTCAATTAGCATTCTGATCATTCACTTGAACTTTCTGTTCTTCTCTCTGTCGTACCTAATATTATTATTGATTTATACTTCCTCAGCTTTCTAAATAACATGTAGTACTTTTATTTATATTATTTCTACTTGCAGTCAATGTTTAATAGTGTAAATATTATGTTTCTGCATTCAATTTCTTCTAAAACTATCATAGCAATGTTTTATCCCTTAGTTTAGTGTTTCTGCTATTTCTTTCTATATTGTACGTAGGCACTGCTGCTATATGAACTGTCAGTTTCTCATTGTTGCCTTAATGTGGTTATGGTAAAGGCATGTGTATCTTACTAGAATTTATTTATTCCATGTTTAGTTTTCAATTCCTTTCATAATGTTTTCCTTTTCTGTCTTGGTACAGTTTGTCCTCTTGTGGATTGAAGCAAACCATACTTTAAGTTCTCGGAATTTTGCGTGTGTGACATAATATAGATAAATTAAGTGATTTCATGGATTATTTTTATATTGGAATTGATTATTTGTACTTTCATAAAATTTAGGAACTTCTAATATTCAATTCGTATTTACTTGTATAACTATCATTTATTTGTTTCTATATTACAATGTAAAACAAATATAAAATTCATTACATTTTAATGGCATAGAAATTTTTAAAAAACTAATAATCCTGCATGCATATCATTCACCTTCGTTTCTAATCAGTTGTAAAGAGTTTTATTTCATCTTTAATCCACACTATCACCGGAGTGTGTGTTCAAAATGAATTCACAAGGTATTGAATTATCCCAACACACCTCAATTACTCCAATGTTCTCTTGTTAATAATTCTGCTCTGTATGGCACCTTCCTTGCACATTATGACGTAAATTTTCTTAATATCTTCTTAATTCACAGCTAACTGTTATAAGTATGTAGAATGACTTAACACATTCTTCCAAGCTGTGTATATAGCTGTGTACATGCATCGTTTTGTGTTTTTTATTAATGCTTAATTTTCTATATTAAGAATTTACGTATTATCGCAAATTAATAAAAAAATACTTATAAAAATCTATCTTCTGCTTCAAGTTTATATCTCGTAAATTTTAGCTGGAATAACTCAAATTCTTCTATCAGGGTCTGATGTTTGGATACGCGACAGATGAAACCGATGAATGTATGCCACTGACTGTTGTATTGGCGCATAAATTAAATCAGAAGATCGCAGAATTAAGGCGAAGTGGTGAACTATGGTGGGCGAGACCAGATTCCAAAACACAGGTTTGTTATTGTTAAGAAATATATTGTAATTTATACAAGCTTTAATTAATAAAGATTCGGTGATGTTATGTAGTATTTGCTACTCTTGATTGCTATGATGTAATTACATTTACTGAGAATATTGTAATGTTGTTATTTTTAAAAAAAATTTCTATGAACATAACTATGTTTAATGTGACTTAAATTTATAAAATAGGTAACCTGTGAGTATGTTATGGATCATGGTGCCTGTGTACCTATAAGAGTTCACACAGTAGTAGTATCACTGCAACACAGTGAAAAAATTGGGTTAGAGGAATTGCGTAAGGCAGTTATGGAAAAAGTCATTAAAGAAGTAATTCCAGCAAGGTATCTAGATGACAGAACAGTTTTCCATGTCAATCCATGTGGGTTGTTTATTATTGGTGGACCACAGGTAATATAAGACTTCTTATATTATATTTAAATAAACTTCTATTTGAAATATTTAATAGTACATTCTCCTCATTTATTAGAGTGATGCTGGTCTCACTGGTCGTAAAATAATAGTAGACACTTATGGAGGTTGGGGAGCTCATGGCGGTGGTGCATTTTCTGGTAAAGACTTTACAAAAGTTGACAGATCTGCTGCTTATGCAGCGAGATGGGTTGCTAAGTCTTTGGTAAAAGCTGGTTTATGCAGACGTTGTCTTGTACAGGTATGTATTATTAATATTTCAGTGCCTTTTGATTGAAATGAGAAAAAGAAATTCAATTGTTTTTACACATATAGTTAAATTCTACTTGTTGATAGTAAATGTGCATATTAAGAAATGGTAACAGAATGAATCATTCAATTTTTAGGTTTCATATGCCATTGGCGTGGCAGAGCCTCTTTCAATTACAGTTTTTGACTATGGTACATCTAAGTTATCTCAAAACGAGCTTTTAGATATAGTTAATAAAAATTTCGACTTACGACCAGGAAAAATTGTTAAGTAAGTATATTTATGTAAGATTAATAAGTATTATGAAGAATGTTAATGTAAAACTAAACTTAATTAAGTATTCATGTAAGATTATTCAATGATGCAACGTAGTATTTGCTACTCTTGAGTGCCATGATGTAAAAAAGTTTACTGAGAACAATCGCCATATAATAGTTTTAATTATTTTCAACGTGCTTAATCTTAATAACAAAATATCTTAATCTTAATAACAAAATTGTTTCAGGGAGTTGAATCTCCGTAATCCTATCTATCAACAAACCAGTACCTACGGACACTTCGGTCGAGAAGGATTCACTTGGGAACAGCCAAAAACTCTAATTCTCGATTGATGAGAGCATATATTTTAAGATGGTTTGACGTTCCTTATCTTGGAATGTCTATCAATTCGCTCTCAGTAATCATGTATATCTCGTAAACGTTTCCGAGATTTTCCAACATCCGTGCTACATTCGTGAAGTCCATCAATTCCTTTTGCCAATTTAGTACTAGCAGGAAAAATGACATACTAGTTTTTTCCACACCATGAGGTACTTGGTATTATGTGGTATAGTACAAATTTTTTGTTGATGTAACACGCAGGCGAAGACAGTCATTTTTCCTTTATACTACGAAAAATGAATTGAAGTTTATCAGTCATTAGGTATAATGAAACTATCGACAAAGGGAAAGGTGAACTAAGCCTATTGTGAGTTTGTGCCTGTTCATGTATTCGTAATAATCGCGCAAGGTATTTTACCTAACAAATGGCACAACTCATTACTATGGCTTGTAAATGGTGTGTTGTAAGTAAATGTAATAAAAGAACAATAAGAATTTAGAGTGAGGAACGTTCAGCATTTGAAAAATGTAAATTTGTAACATCAGGCCGTGCCTCTAAGCAAAATTTTTGAGATGAATGTGGTCTCTCAGACTTTTAGCGGTATTAGTACTTTATGAACGTACATGAAAGGTCGACATTCACCCAACGTGTGAAGTGATTGAATACATTTTAATAATCTGTGTTTACCTTTCCCAGCAATTTCCGTCAATAATAACCGAGCTTTCGTGTACGTTTTCTTCTTCATTAGAATTATTGATTGAGTGCAAATGTACACTGGTGATGACCTATGTATGTTAATTTCAGCAAAGTGGGGAAACGAATCAATTAAAATGACCAATTACGAACGGGACATACTTTTCATATTGTTTAAAACCTCTATAACACAGTGGAATATAATATTGACCAGGGGTTAATAATATTGCATTTATTTAAATTTGCTTGTTAGTTAAAGTTTAGTATATCATATTTCTCAATTATGTTTGAATTTAAGTAATCGCGATATTACTAACTCCTGTATTTATATATGTATTACCAATATTTCCCTCTTTGCTCCATTTCAATAGATAATTATGATAGACATTGTCGATCTTACAATGTATAGCGAATAATTAAAAAATCGAAACTATAAGACCTTATTTTATGAGGGTCTAGTAAATAAAAATCGTGTGGCGGAGCTCGATTATATGACTTTTTCAATTTGTAGTGTGAAACTCTGACACTATCATGTTTTAAAAATCAACAGAAATGTAAATGAAATTTAGTAATTTCCTTCCGTTAGATTATAATGGTCTATCGTGTAATGGTATTGGCAATGTAAAGATGCACAAGATCATCATATGCAAGTCATAATAAAAAAGATTTTTTAATAAAATATTAAACTGTTATTCACTGTACTTTTTGTTCCTTGCTCTTCATTAAAGCGATAAATCCTTAATGTTTCATGTATAATAATTCATACTATATGCACAAATACAAGTCATATTGTGAAATTAAAAATGTTTAATTGTAGAGCTCTGTTGCACAGTAAAATATAAGCTAGGATGAAGGATTACTAAATCTTTTTAACGTTTTTATAACAATTCATGCCTATTCTAGGTAATTAGATAAAGCGTTTTATAGATAATTTTCATTTTTGTAGAGGGTAGATAATCCATTATAATTTTTTCACGTGTTTATTTCGCAATTATTCATTACTCGTAAAAATAATACAATTCAAATTTACTTTGTTACGAGCAGGACATCATATAATGAACATATTTTTTCTATATGCAGCAAGGTGTTTAGCTAACACCTGTTTCCCTGATATAGGGAAAATTTAAGGATTAACCCTTTGGGTTACAATTTAATTTTAGAGGACTATTATAAGTAGAAAAAAAAAATGTGATAAATAGCTAAACATGTTAAAAAATCATGACGTTACAGAGGCACCATAACTACTTTTGACACCGGAAGTATCGAAACCCGATGACATTTTAGAGACCCAAAGAAGTCAAAGATATTGAAATCAAGACAGTAAAGACGAAAATCAAGAATAATGAAATTACAGTTGAACCTTTATCTGTTAATCATAAGCATTTAAAAATTAATAAGATCTGCTTGAAATTCAGTAAATCGAACGACACCATTATCAGCGCAAAGCTCATGAAAGAAACCACGGAAAACAATGATTGTCATAGCCAAATGCCTCTTATACCCGTAGCTATAATCAGCTACAATTGCCATTGCTTTCTTCGCATATATAACCACACCTTTCAGGAAATTTAATTAGACCAGAATCATGATGTACAAGGTATTTCATAATATGTGGGACCCACTTCGGAAGTTGATTGTATGCCTAAAAACAATGAAAAAAAGTCATATAAACAGGATGTTCTATTTGGCTTTGTTTATGAGATATAATGATTTTTCAATTTTAATTACCTGCATAGAGGATGCTCAAAACGACCATCTTATATTTGAAGTCTTGCTCTATTTTGTTTCGTGGTATTTCAGTATTTTCAATCGATGTTGCGTATGCAATAGATTTTAAATATCCTCACAAATAAAAATCTAGTAGATTCAAATCTGGAAAACGAGCAGGCCATGCAACAGAACCTCCACAACCAATCCATTTATTTGCAAAATGTTGATTTAAAAATTGTCTAACTACTCAGCTAAAATGCGGCAGAACTCCATCATGCATAAACCATATACAAAGTCTAATGTCAACTGAAACTTCCTTTAATATTTCATGTAAGTGCGTAAACGAAGGCAGATAGGACATTGTGTTTATATGACTTTTTTTTATTGTTTTTAGGCAATCAACTTCCGAAGTAGGTCTCACATGTTATGAAACACCTTATATAAACATGAACAGTCCTGACAAGTATATATTCCGAAACGTCTATAGAGCCAGTTTTAAATGCTAAACACAGTTTTGCTATTCTTGATTTTCGTCTTATTTTGATATAGAGTACAAAATCATTTCCTAAACCGTTTTCGCCAATAGCTGAACATTCAAAGTGACTGTTGGTTTTTAAGATGGAACAGTATTTTTTAGTTAGGCAAATGAAATGGAACTGTTATTTAGAAATGAGATCAATTAATGTGTCGATACCCAAAATCGTCCTTCCGTACATAGCAAATAATTTAGTTACATTAAACTGCAAAAACTGGTACATCTGTGGCTTCAGTTTAGAGTCGCATGAGAACCGATTATATTATAATGCGTTGTAGTATACAAGCGGTGTACATACACGTTAGTGTCACTGTCAGGATCAATAATGGGTTTTAGAGATGTGTCTAATAGCAGTAATATCCAATAGCTAGGTAAACCTGAATTCTCAAAAATGCGGCGTCTGCAATCATGTGCTGAACAGACCTGGTTTAAATGATTGTAACTGAACTTAATTGACTTAAAAAATCAAAATGTAGGTTCAGCAAATCCTTTAAACGTGGTCTGTATGCCTAAAGAAAAAATATAATATTATCTATTTAGATATACCTACAAAAAATACCTATCATAAGATGTCTGTCCAACACAACGTAGGTTTTTTCAAATAACAAAGAATTTGAAAACTTATAATGGGTTACACTCTATACAGGGCGAGTCACCTAACGTTTGCACCTCAAATATCTTTGTTATTTTTAAAGATACATCAAATGTCTTAAGGACGAAGTTGAATGGTTCAATGCAGCTCACGCAATACCAAACAAATTTTTGTTTTTTGTCATTTTTTTTAGAGATATCAAGGTCACTTCCATTTTTTTAAAATGGAATCACCTCTTTTTAAACACCTACAATGATAACCCCTTTCATTAGGAATTCAGTGACTATAATTATTCAAGGTCACGGACAGAGAAAACGTATAAGATTTAAAATATAAAAATGGAATACCTATATTTCATAAATGTTCAAAATGATGACCGTTTGCGTCAATACACTACTGTAAACGAGCTCTGAAGGAATATTGAATTGTAACAAGTACATCGGAGGTAATATTTGCACATATTGTGATGATACGCTGATGCATATCATCAGCTGTTGTTGAAGTATTCATGTACACGGTCTCTTTTAGTAGACCCTACGAAAAGAAATCCAGTGGATTTAAATCAGACGAACGTACTTGGCCATGAAACAGTTCCATCTCGTCCAATCCATCGGTTTGGAAATCTAGAACCCAATGTTTCTCTTGCTACTCATGCATAATGAACAGGACAGCCATTATATTGGTATCATGACAGTTTTGTAAAGAGACATCTTCCAACAAAATTGCCAGATCTTGCATAATTTGAGAATATTTTTGTCCTGCCATCGTTCCGATAATGAAGTATGGCCCGATTACTTTGTCGTTCAAAATACCACACCACACATTTACGTTCCATTGTCTTTGATGGTCAATTTCTCAAAGCCAGTGCGGATTATCAACAGACCAATAATATAATGGGCGTTCCGTAGATTAATTGAGCCATGATTACTAAACGTCGCTTCGTCCGTAAACAAGATATTAAAAAAAAATGAACGATTTTGCTGCAATCCCCATTGGCAAAAATTAATTCGATTTTGAAAATCACTTCTATATAATTCCTGATGTAGCAATATGCGAAACGAATGAAATTCATATCAGGCCAGAATTCGTATTACGCTACTTTGACTCATGCCTGCTTCTCGGGCAATTACTCACATATGGATTGACAGTTACAGCAGCAAAAACATTTATTTCAGTGTCTTCATTAGTCGCGGGATTCTTGCGTTTACGCTTTCTTATGTCTATACTTCCAGTACTTCTAAATAATTTGTAGATATTAATAAAAGTCTGCCTAGAAAGAGTGTTCGGTCAGGGTTCCTTTTGTCATAAAGCAGTCGGGCCTGCATTGCATTTTGCTTACATTCACGGTAAACCGTTATCATATCACTCCTTTCAGTCAATAAGGGCATAGCGGAATTGTATTTGGAAACGTACTGATCGTATATCAATCGCAGCGTAATCGGCTAGAGGGTATTTGAAAATATTCAATGACATTGAATATGACTTTAATATGTTTACAAGTCTCACTCGTGATAAACGTATTTTGCTTTCATATTTTAAATCTTATACGTTTTCTCTGTCTGTAACCTTGAATGACCTTAAATAATTATAATCACTGAATTCCTAATGAAAGGGACTATCATTGTAGGTGTTTAAAAAGGGTTGGTTCCATTTAAAAGAATGGAGGTGACCTTGATATCTCTAAAATAAAAATTTTCGTGGTTTTGTACGACCTCCATTGAACCATTCATCTTTCTCCTTGAGACATTTGACGTATCTTAAAAAACAACAAAGATATTTGAGGTGCAAACGTTAGGTGACTCATCCTGTATAGTTTGCACCTTAATAGATGTGTATTTATTATAGCTTCAAAGTTGGGCAGGTTTTATAGTATTCACTACAAGGTGATCGTGACCTATGCGCGCTCTCTGTGGTGGATCTATAATAACCCGATCGTAAGGTTAAATTATTTAATAAAAAAAAATGTCCCAAATAAGAATGATTGGAAAAAAAAGAAATCACAGCGATTTATATGCATTTACCTACATATTTGCAAACTGCTAGAGTATATACTAGATGTGTCCTTTTCCGACATTCAAATCCAAATTTTCAAAAACTCGTATTAGTGTACTGTCCGTAATGTTTATTATTTCGTCGTATATATAGGGTGTCCCAGCGAACACTGTACAGTAAGTTATTTCCTAAAGTATTAGAGATAAAAAAAAAATTGTTCATATAGAATTGCATGGTTCGAAGGGGCTAATTTATTAGCGAAGGCGAATTTTTTACAGCATTATTATTACATGAGATATGATGGTCAAGTTTGGTTTTTTAAATGGAGCTATATATTTTTTGACAGATCAGTTGATAGTGTGTTTCAAGACGAATCCAGCGACGTCTAATATATGTACATTTTTAAATTAATTTTCGAGATATTGCGCTTACAAATTTAGCGATTTTCGTCGAAAGAGAATCTTTCTGACCAGCAAGTACTGCGGGTGGTCTATTGTTCCCTCCCGATGGCACGTGTTAGGCATTACCCCTTGAAACCGATACTAAGGTTCTCTTCGATGTATGCTGTAGAAGGAGTTTGCAAATATGTAGATTCATGCAAATAAATTACGGCGACTTTTTCTTTCCCCAATCATTCGCATTTGGGACACCCCTTTTTATCAATTTAACCTTTGCGTTCCTACGATCGGGTCACTAAAGACCCGTCAAAGAGAGCGCATGTAAGTCACGTGTCACGATTGACTGGGCATACACTTTTCGTTCCGTACTTCGAGAGCTAACGCATAAACACATGCACATAACCGTCTCAACTGTAGTAGTTGCACGAGCAGTATTGGTCACGGTGGTAAAGATCTACATATTGACAGGTCTTGTATACAGATTCGGCGTTCCTGCTGAGTTTCTGCTGTGATCTTACCGCGGCAGCACTGCTTTTAGTACTCTAGCAAGAAGATCATCCTGTATTATTAGATTCATATGAATTACACTGTAGATGTAGCCAATTTTTTTTGAATAGATAATAGTCTTTTTCTGATATTATTAAAACATTTTTTTAAAAATAACGTTTAGAATAGTTCTTGATAATGTAGTACTGTGTAGTATACTTTTACAAAATATCAATAGTATATCATTAAGAAATATCAAGAGATTCTGTTTTATTATTTGTAAATTGAAATTTTATTTTTAGATAATAATTTAAGAGTCCAATATTTAATATATGACAGTTATGTCTCAGATCGTAACAAACCATTTTGAATACTAAATGCTATAATACACATATTGTACATACATTTCCCATATTTCTTACTTACCTTATGGTTTCTGCTCATTCCAATTATAAAAACGAACAAAGTTATTATCATGTGTTTTCCCCGCGTTGAACTGCTGTGAGCTCGAGGCAGGGTTATGTGAAACTTCACCGTATCTGCCATGCAAGTCGCTTGACAAAAGGACCTTCGTCCGGATAGCGCTAGGCATTTTTCTTGTCAGTTAAATGATATTCTCGGAAAATCTGCAGCAACTTGCAGCACAGGTATGGCGGGAGGATCGGCTACCTCATGGTAGTGGGTAGATCGTAGATTAGAAACGATCAGATAGATGAGCCTTCACGGCAAGGCAATAACGACACAGCGCATATCTTCCACAGATGTTTAGTACAATTAATTAGACCTGTACGGCATGAAAGGAAGAGATAAGTGTGGCTGTTCGACACGGTTACAGGTGCTCGATAGCGCAAGATTTCGGCACGCGTTCATATAACAGTTGGCATACGTGGTTAACTTATTCGATCGCGATACAATTTTGATATTTTATTTGAAAAGACGCCCCTGAAGGAACCCGAATCACGTCCGGCACTTCGGCACTCCAAGATAATCTGTGCAACTCATCCTAATTACGACGCCGATTAATTTGGCAGTAATACACAATCGCTTCGTGTTGCTCGCTGGCGATTATCGGAAACGAGTGCCGGCATTCGGCACGCGCCCATGCAACTCCTCGATTTGCGATACGTTCCTTCTCAGCGGAAGCGTGACAGCCCATCGACATATTAGCTATGGTCCACGCGCGTATGGGAGAAGCAGGACCCCCGAGGTAGCTGCTCCGTTGTCGATCCTCGTTTTCTCGGTATCGTTAGAACTTCCCCAGGACTTCCATGGCTTCTGCTGCCTGGGAAACGACCTCCGCGCTCTCCACCCTCACCATCTACTTAAGCCTTCTAAAGCTGGTTACATAACATGTAATATAGCATGTAATGTAGACCCAGCTTAAGGGGGTAAAGTAGTCACATGACTTCTTGAGATTGCCAGTTCGGTATCTGCTGTTACAGTTTCCGTTACAGGGATAGTATTTCCTTACTACGTGTGTGGTAAGTGAATGCGAGATGGAGCCGCGCTGTTATTCCCACTACACTACACACATTAGTGCACGACTCGCACGTTCGTAAGCTCAGCACGTCGGAGCACTTCAAATAGCTTCGGAAAGTCGAAAGAGAAGACGAATGTTAGTCTTACTCTCTCACTCTTGAAACACTACATTCAACTGTATGTACAAGTCGTACAGTCATGAGCCATGCAATCTTTACAATTGCCTTTACATTTTCACTTTCCGATTTATGTTAGAAGGGGACTTTTCGGTGAAATTCTCAGAAATTTTTACGACATTTTGGGGGACGAATGTGAAGATTAGACATTTTCATTTATAAATACGTATCTAATAAATATATTTGAACTTTTCTCTACAATGAGTACATATCACGTGTATACATGTATACATGTATACATGCATGTGCATGTAGCTTTTATAGACAATTAGAATTACACATAAGTGTTTAAAATTAATAATAAATAATTTAACCGTGTACAAGTAATATACGTAACATTTTCACAACAGTTAGTATAGTTCAATTTTTTAAAGTTGCTTGTAAAAGTTCAAATGTGTCAGTTACGTATAGATTTATAAATGAAAATTTGTATAAAAAAATTATAGTATTTATGAAATAATGTTGCATGCAATCTAAATATTTAAAGAAAATTCTTTCCACACTATGTATCGAACCTAGGACCTGTCATTAGAAATTAAATATTATCCGCAGATATTCAGCCGTCATCGTTCAAAATACCATGCAATTTTAACAATAACAAGGTAGAGTTGGACATATTTTATTTAGGATAAAGAATAAAAAATACCAAATAAATTCATACAGTTTATTCCTGAATAACGAATGACAATACAGATTTATTCGTAACTAATGTACAATTTTTTATCGAATAAAAGTGTTATTATGTGCTGAACAAATTTTTGAACTTTATTCGTTAATAGGTCCGTGGCGAATAACTTTCCAGACTAAGCAGTATTGGCATATGTAAATACAATCATTGCAAAATGTTTAATAATTTATTTGAAGAAAAAATGATATGTTATTTTTACATAATTTCACTTTGTTCGTAATTCTCATTCGAAGATTCCACGAATAAAAGTTTATTCGAAATGTTAATTCAAATAATTCTGATACAAGGTGTGGAAGGACGCGTGGTATGTACAACTGGAAAGATGATTCTACTATCTGTAAAAATATGTAAACCGAAAATAAGGAATAAAATTTTTTTATAAAATACTTAGTTTTCGGGAAAATTTAATTTACACATTTGTCTAGTATGCATGCACTTGACTATTTTCTTTATTAATAATTGTATTGTCTTGCATTTGAATTACAGAATAAATTGTTGAAAGTGTCATCCTTGTTCTTCGAATCACAAAGTCATAGAATGATGTTACCGTATGATGCTTTAATTTTTCGAATGCTAAGCTATTTATCGAGTCGTACGAAAGAATTAATGTACGCAGAAAACGCTCTAATCCTTCTGCAATTAGAAGAATTAATATAGGCTTTATAGAAATTAAAACAGCAGAGCACCGTAATATCAGTACGCGATTCTCTGATTCAAAGAACAACGATTTGTATGTATCAACAAGGATGACAGCTTCAATAATTCATTTTGTAGTGTATTATCAGTGCTTACCATGACGTTGGCATTGCTTATTTTTCCGTACGCATACCAGACAAATTTTTAAATTCAATTTTCACAGAAACTAAGTATGTTATAAAAAAATTTCATTCTTTATTTTCGGTTTATTATTACATATAGTATAATAGAATTGCCCCTTCTCGGTTGTATCAAGTATCATCTTCTACATAAACTTGTTTTAATTTAATTATTCCTAAAAACTACGCATTGGCACGAGATATTCTATAGAATGTCATCGTTTAATCTTTAGACTTATCCCTAAAAATTTCATAAAAATTTTTGGCGATCTCAACGATGAGTCTCCTTTCGAGTCGGAAAGTGAAAATATCTGTAATGTCCAAAAAGATTGCGTATAGCTCGTGCCGCTTATCAGTGATTTGAACCCACTTGAACCTGCTTAGACCTAAACGTTTTAAGCTTAGGCTTAGACCATATGTACTTATAGCATTGAGCTATATACCTAACTAGAGTGCGTACTGCGGAGGGGCGGCCGTCCAGGAGAGGCAAGAACTAGGGTGATGCTATCGCAGTCTAACCATGCAGGCACGTATGTTGTCGTCGTTTCAGTACCCCCTCTACAATACAGCAATTGGTAAGAGAGGGATAATAGGAAGAACAAGGACAGATTCACCCCAGTTCGGATCTCTCGCTTTGACCTCCCTTCCTCCTTCTTTTTCTTACAGGGGGCCGCACTCCAGTTAGGTATAGACATCAATGACTTATGCATAGGGCCTGTATGTAGTGTATGTACAGGGTGATCAGCTTAACTGGAACGCCTGAAAGTACTGCGTCTAGCGGTGAGAAGCCGAAGTGACGCTACCGCGAGAGGTCTGCAGTAACTGCATTTCGCTCAGAACAATCTCTAAATTATCTAAAAATGCTTTGATTTCGTAGCTGTCAATGTTTGCTTTACTTTGAACACTCATATTACTGAATATCAGCAGAACTGGTTAAATTATGACCAGAACGCACTCGATTGAACCTTCCTCTATCAAATGAGTCCTTTCCTAGCTCAAAATCTTCTAATATAAGGACGAAAAGTGTAATGACCCTATAATAATACGGTCTTGAAACGTCATGCAGGTTCGGCATGGAGGCAACGAAATAGATGATGATTCTGATTCACGGTGTTTCCCCCAGGAAGTTTCTTTTGGGGACCCTTTTAAAAGTAAACCCAGCATACACAATATATATGTGTACGTGCGCGTGCTGTGTATTTTCTTTTAATGCAGAATTAAATAATATATAATAAATTTGGTAAAGCGATAGGTACTGGCAACGTGACAATGACTATTCTGTGTTTTCGTTCATGATTGATCACGAATTAAATGTTCCGGCGTCACATTCACGACCGCAGATGACCTTTCAAATGCAACACTGGCTTATCGTTCTTCTAAAATGCCCCATGCATTAGTCACTCAGCCAGTGGCTTGTGAAGCCTAAAGTCGTGTATCAACGCGTCTACATATCTTAGTTTTTCAAATGTTGTAAAGTCGCTCGGCCGAGCGTCTTGCCATAGTTTACAGATTTGATCTCCCTTAAAATATTACAATAAAATTGGTAGAAATAACAAAGTTGCTAAAGTTTTATTAAATATAGCAATTCAGTGGTCGCCAAAAGTTTGTGATTAGATGCATAATAATCCGAATTAGGTCGGCGGACAGAATTGTCTCATAAAGTAATAGTACTATTCCTTTGAGTTGTATGTACGAAACTTTCGATTTATGACATACGTTATTATGATATATCTGGTGCGACCATTGTCTTACGGGTCCCTAAACTCTCGCCTCTACCGTCTATGCGTAAATTCATCAGTAGTTGTATGTACTGTTAAATTAGAAATACACATAGTAGAAATACGAAGACATAAAATAATACTAAACATAGCAAAAAGATAAATTTATTTTAAAGGACATCCAAATATTATTATATTCTTAAATGTATGGAAAGTAAAAAATTGATAAATATTTTCCATTACTTTTTACATGCTTTTGAAATCAGTAATGTGCACTCAAAAACAATACTTTGTATGTAATACAATTATTATAAATATATTTAATTACTTGTTTGTCCTTTGAAGCTTCAATTTAGAATAATTAAAACAACGAGAAAAATGTTCAATTCTCTTTCTTATATTTAAAGTTATATACATTAAAGTACATAAAGTTGTATACAGTATAAACATCATGAAAATATATATATGTAACTAATTTTTTATAAAGAATGTTCTGCTAGAAGAATACTGTCACTGATCTATAATTTCAATGAGATAAATTACTTAAATGTCACATAAGACTGCATAATGTACAACATATCAGATCAAATGCGTAATGCAATTCTATTGCACATTCCCAAAAATAATTTAATACAAAATTTTTGTATGAAGTATCAGTGAACTATGTGTTTAAATATAATACGGAACATTATTACTCAAATGTTTAACAGGAATATATTTAAAATAATTGAATGATTTGTTAGTACATGTCAATAGATACAATATATTATAAATTACAGTAAAAAATAAAAAAAATATTGTACATACTTAATAGTAATTTCTCGAAAAATTCATCTTGTAAATGTTAATTTAGTGTTAATTGATATTATGATTCTGATCAGTAATTATTGCGTAAATCTAATTTGTCAATATCTTTTTTGGTGCATGAATACGACTGTGCCTTAACAATGAACTTTTATCAGTGAAAGATTTTTCACATTCTACACATTTGTATGTTCTTCCAGTATGTGTAACTAAATGTCTACTGAGACCAGACGCATGACAGAAAGCTTTAGGACAAAGCTGACAGTGATGCAGCTGAATGTCATTTGGATCTAATTTTTGGTGTCTTCGCATGTGTACCTTTAATGCTTCACGTTGAGTAAAACTCTTGTCACAATGTTGACATTGGAATGGTTTTTGTCCAGAATGAGTCATAAGATGACGAAGTAAAATTTCTTTTTGTGCAAAGGCACGATGACAAATATTGCAGCCAAATGGTTTCTCACCTATAAAGATCATAATTATTATGTCAAAATCTGAATACTTGTACATACTTTGTCTTCAAACGTACAGACAAACATATGATTATCATACCTGTGTGGGTACGTTCATGTCTCACCAAAGCTGATCTAGTAGGGAACCATTTCTCACAAGCTTGACATGTAAAGCCTCTTTGCGTAGAATGAACTGACTGATGACTTTTCAACATTATTCTTCGAGTAAAAGCTTTCGGACATTTATCACATTGAAATACTTTTAATTCTTCGTTAGCTTCAACTGTAAATGAAATAGTGTGTTAACAAATTACATTTACATTCATTTCATTTTTATAACAGCTCCATATACTACCTATGGTATCTGTAATTGGTTGTAATTTCAGTGATTCTCCTTGGCCAGAGTTATTACTTGTCAGTTCCATCATATAAACATTTTTGTGATCAGCATTTGCAATAGCTCTTTGTACTTCTTCTGCTTCATCCTCCGATTCTTGTTCTTGTTTTATGCGTGTTGTGCGTATTGTGCAGCGTGCTTTAGCAGTACGTTCTTCAGCAGGTACTAGCGTGATGTTTTCTGGATCTTCCGACATAGCCTCTTCCATTTCCAAATTTTCAGAATTCATTCCTATGATTGGGTATATAATTAATTAATAAAGTACAAAATATATAGTAAGATTAATTAAATCATAAAATCACTCGGTGATTACACACAATTTTAACTTTTATACGAACCTAAGATGTAGCCACCAACAAGTTCTTCTTCTGTAACTTCGATTGGATCTCCATCTGTCTGTCCACTGTCAGCTTTAGTTGACACTAGATCAGCTAATAATTGTTTAACTTGTTTTGATTTTCCAGAATTAGAAGAGTCCTTTAATTCTTCCCTATTGCTGTCTTGATTTTCTCCCTCCTCATCTTGACCAGTTAATTGTTGTATCAGTTTCATGTGCTTTCGAAGCTTGGCATCGGCAGCTTCACATTTCTTCTTAAATTGGTAAGACTTTTCTAATTGATATTTACAAGGGTGACAAATCATGTTTGGGAGACCATCTTCTTCATACACCTGAAACATAGAAATGTGATTCAGTATTTCATATTTTACTATGTTTTAAGATTTAAATAAATATTGACAAAGTTTATAATAGCTTTACTTTTTATTTAACATTATAATTCATATAAGGCATTATAACACACGTATTTAATATTTTTAAAAAAGACATCTGATGTATCTATTTTTCTATCTGATTTAGCACGCACTCTTATTCACATAGATTTAAAAAAACATGTTTGTTAAAAAAATTAATTTCATAGATACATTATGAAATAAGCTATGTTTGGTATTTTTGTAATTCTTAAGAATATACTATTCAAAAGCAGTCTAATATTTTGAGTCTACTGTCATAGAGCATATTGACCAATGATATACAGTGTTTCTAAATATCTAAACCATTTTTGAAGGATAAGTTCTACATACACAGATAATGAAAAAGTTCATGTGGACATATGTCTAGAATTGCTTAGTTTTTTGGATATACGTTATTTTGTGTTGCGTACAACGCTAGCTTATTTCTTGCTTGCATGGTGTATTATCCCTTTTAAGGCTCTCCTTGGCCAGAGTTATTCCAGCTCTTTAAATCGGTAGTGAATGCTCATAGATTTTAAAGAAAGTATCATACCATATGCAATATAAAATAGCATTTCCAGATATATGAGCACATTAACTTTTTTTTATTGTCTTGTGTATAGAATTCACCCGTCAAAAATGTCCAAAATTAACAGTTTAAGGACATATTTATAATATATTAAAACTTAAATACATTTAAAATCTGAACAGATCAAAATCTATTAGCATTGCAACTAGCTAATTAGCAATAGGAAACATATGTTTATATTTTATATTTGTGAAGATATTGCTTTATAAATCATCTGACTGAACTTTAAAACATTGTTTACGGAATAACAAATAAGAGGAAATAACTGATAACTAATAGAGAAAATAAATCTTTTACAATTCTAAGATTATATTCTACAAAATATTTTTTGGACTAGTGTGCTACACAAAACTACCTTTTGTTTGAATAATTGGTACGTAACTGCAGTAGACATGATCAGTAGTTACAATTAAACACGTAATCATCTACAAACTATTACATTTTAATTGTATCCTACGATTTACACAAAACTATATATTCTTGACTAATGGTAATTTCCTACCAAAGAGTAAATATATAGTTTCTATTTTAATTTTTACATGTAATACATTCATGTATAATAATATACCAATCAATATATAGAATATTTTACTTGAATATTTCTAAAAATATAGAGTAATTGTGTACTTTTGTGTACTAACTAAAATAGATCTTTCATTTTTTAGGTTTTAGATTACGTTTAAGAAATTTCTCTACTCCCTCTTGGATTCATTCTAAAGAGTAATAGGTTCTGAATTATATTAATTTTAGATATACGTTAATTTAAGTAAAATAATATTTGACTAACATAGAGAATAAGAAAAAGATAGCATTGATTGAACAGCATAAGGCGATAACATTAAAGCAGTGGCCGTAATCTAATATTGCAGATTTCTATAAATTCCTAAGGTAAACGTTCTGTAATGCAATGATGTGCCTCTTCTAGATTCCTGTAATGAAGGAGAAGAAGGTGGCGTCGACGTTTCGCGAAGCGCGAACACAAAGTCGATAACTCGGTAAAGCCGGTAGTTGCTTTGGGCAGTGTGTCGCTCGTTACATAGGAGTCACAGTCGAGCGTTTCTCGTATAGTTACGTTGGGTGTGTAAGTGACGCCACAAGTACGAATCAAACTCGAAGAGTAGGGAGAGAGGAACAGAAAGAGAGAGAGCGAGAGTTTCGTGCAAAGAGATAAACTAGATTCCTATTTTTCGATAAGCTGCCAATATAACGTAGGATCGACGTGCCCCGGATGCTATGTCACTTGATTTCGTCGCGTTACTCGTTCGTCCAAACACTCGAACTTACCTCCAAATTAACGCAGGCCATTATTCGGAGGGATAAGGGGATAGTTTCGTCGTCGTAAATCGGCACCATCTCCTCCTCCTTTGCCAAGCACAGTCGGCACAGCTCGTTCACATGAATGATTACGTTACTCGGGCTATCACCTTTTTTTCTACTGTACGTTTTCATTGTGACAGTTTCCACACTATTTCCAAGCTTCCTACGAGTAAATCTTTTGCGTTTGGCGTCGGGAAGAAACAGTTTTCCCTGGAAAGCCCTGGAGAGCAGGACTCGGTCACACACAACGGAATCTATAATGGCGGCGGCGGCGGCGGCGGCGGCGGTTGGCCAATGGCGGATGTACGCAGTACAAGTGGCGCTGCTCTACAGCAAAGATGGAGAATACAAGTATCGCGAATCGTCCGTGCGCGGAAAAGGGACGGACGATCGAGTGTGACGGAGAGGAGGCATCATTTGGTGTCCTCGTTATTGCAAAGTCGGTAAGGCCGGTAACTATTATTGATTTTCCATTCTTCCCAACGGCGGGAAACGGTCTTCCAACCGCCACCAATCCTGCCGCATTCGAATTTCCTTCCTCCACTTCCTATCCAATGATTTTCCATATTGCTTTATCTACACCTGCTTCTTAACAGTTATGTATGGGGACTGTGGATGAGTTCTATTGACGGTCAGGATAGCAGAGCATTTTCTGCTTTAATCTTTCTGCACTAACAATTGCGGAAACGGTCCTTCTGTAGTAGACTTTATTCCAAGCACAGTTCTCGCGGAGTATCGACCGTTCCGTGAGACACTGTGTAACGGCAGGTATTTTTGATATCATTTCTGTTGAGTTGCTTGGGAATAGCGCTACAAATTTTATTCTGACCGACTGCGTTAGTTACGTTGTTGTTGCATAAACCGCTTCTAGTGTTTGTATACTAATCATGTGACATCAGTATGTATTTTGGTTATCCAGCTCTCTTGGTAAGGAACACAATTTTATGCGGAATTAAATGCATTCGTACTCTAGCATTGAAACATTTATCGTGTCGTGATTATACCTACATTTCTTATATTAAAATAAATATTTAAGATACATTTCAGTGAAAATTAGTATTGTTTATTATTAATGAGCACATAGATCTATAATTATAGTTATAATTACAGCATTTTTTAATTAATTTGATTAATTTTGATAGAGATGTATTTTATTTTTAAATTTTCGGAGAAGGAAATTTGTTTTATCTTATCTATTATTTATCAAACGGGTTTATCTTTTTATTGCTATATACAGAGGAATTTGCTAGATATTATCTTATTTCAGTGTCCCAAAATTGTTGCTTTTAATATGTTCCATATGTCATGGTAACAAAGGTAGTGTATAGTATTTTTATGTTTTACTAACATTTTTTTATTTAAAAAAAAGAACACGTAAGTAAAATTTATCGTGTATGTGTGTATAATATTTTGACGATATGTATCTTTTTTGAAAACGATGAAAAATTTCTTATTTTGAATGTAACAAAATTTTTTTCAGACTGCAAAAGAACTCGCTTTATAAACGTAAATTATATTGGCAATGAACCTTATCTGTCGAATTAGCATAACGAAATAATTATCGATATTTTTAGTTGAGATAATTATGGACGAAGTTGTTAAAAATATGAAGAAATTCTTACACAGTGTATTTTTCCAAGTGTGAAATTTTCTAAAAATGTAATCGGGGAAGTGTATAGATATCTAAGAATATTCTTTCGTTTTCTCTGTGATATAAATATGAAATTTCTATTGTAGACATTTGTGTATATTATAGATACACGATACTTTACTATTTCACATAGTGAAATAGAAAGAAATATTATCAGTTATTAAATCTCATCAATTATTTCGTTTGAACAATTTATCTATTCTTTATAATTCTTTATCAGGTAATATGCAATTGTGGTGTCCTTCTTTTAGTAGCACAAAATTTTTCAGTTTAATAAATATATGATTATATGTTCTTCGCTATTCTTTTGTTAATTACTTTTGTAAAGGAAAATTTTCATGTGAGAAATTAATATTTTTATGGTAAATACGATTGTGTACGACAAAGAAAGATTTGATCGAATGTGGATACGTAGTTTTAGATCAATTTGTAATGACTATATCAGAGATATAAAATTTGTTTCAGAATTTAATGTGATTTTAAAAAAGAGGAAAGATTTTTCTCAGATATACATATGAATATCCTTTCTCCGTTGAATACATTAATGTAACTAATTTCTTGTTACTTTTATATCTGAGTAAGACGTATTTGAAATTAGTACATAGTACATATCGATACATACCGAGTTTTTTATTGATGTTAATTTTATTAGTGTTATTAGCTCTACTGAAGCTAAAAGCAAATATGTGTGTAAAACATGCCGCCTTATTTACTAAAATTTGAGAGCATAAATTAAACTATTGTTTTATTGAACTTTAAAAACCAAATATCCTTCGTCTTGACTATAATATCCGATTTCAATATTACAATAATAATTCTTAAATTTATACGGAACATTTTGTTTAGTATGAAAAAAGGTACTTTTCTTTAGAATAACAACAACGAATAAAAATGATTAATAATTATTGGAATGAAAATAGCAAATAAATTTCTTCAAGTAAATCATTTATAAATTCAGCATTTCTACATTGATTTATTTTGATTTTTATTGATTTTTATATATATTTCGTTTTATCCTATCGGTTGGACAAAACGAACAGATTGGCCTTTTTTTAGAAAAGCGTAATTTCACGGAAGACGGTCAACAATTATTAAATAAAATCTATTGTACGTTATACTAAACACTTCACTACATATGATTAAACGAAAAAATTACATGAAGCATTTAGAACCAAGGGGATACAAGTGACATTTTTGAAATTTTTGAGATAAGAACAAAAATGGTTAGTTAAATCGTTAAATATAATGTAAATAATTTAGGTAGTCCAGCATTGCGTAAAACTATCATCTAAAGGCCAGAAAAATTGACTGCTAACCAAATTATTGAAATAAGTTGGTGCCAAAGTGATACAAACAATTTACTATCTCATATACCGCAATATAAACTGTAATTTATTTTTACAAAGCAGCTCGTATTACCGAAACAATCATAGACAATAACGAAGAACTTCTGTAAATCTGATGAGTAAAAATAAACTTAGTTTTAATAATATTTTAACTACTGGTATTTATAATAAAGGCATTTACTAGCATTAAAATATCTTCAGATTGTGATGTTTTATGTTTCTTTTCATTTCTTAATTTTTATTTCTTTCTTAAATTTAATTAGTGCCAAAGGGATGCAAATGCAATAACATTATTTTCTATATAATTCAATAACTTATAAACTAACAAATGAAATTTGTTAGACATCTGTGTAAAGTGTATATACTCCTTACTATATGTCAAGTAATAAATGTAACTTAATTTTCATAGAGACTTTACAAGGAATTTCAAACTTGATTTGCTTGATATCAGAAAAATGTCCCTTGCATATCGTTGATTCTAAGTACCTCATATGGAAGATAGTGGTAAAGCGTTCGTAATGGTTCGCGTATCAGTTTTATTATTTTATATTAACATCCCCGATATATGTATACAGAGTATTACAGATAGTAACTGACAAACTTTGCCAATACATTTAGGTCATTCTGACCAAAAATATTATGTATATAATGGATCAACTTGTCTACGTTCTCGAGGCATGAAAGGTAAAGTGACATAAACTACAAGTAATTAAATGCACAAACTACTTGACTTTTATTCATAATAACTGATTATAAGTAACATTATTGTTAACGTTAACAACAGCGTCTTTGATTTTTGTTATCAATTGCTCATATGCATCAGGTTTTTGATTTAAATACATCTGCGATTTCATGTAACTTCATAAAAACATAGACATAGTTTCAAATAAATGATTATCATTAAAAGTAAATATTTTGAATGTATCTAATTACTTGTAGTTTCTATCTAGGGCTGGAGAACATTTGAAACAGATTTGTAGAAATAGTGGCAATTGAAATATTTTCCCTAAAAAATACAATTTCGCTAGATTATATCATTTCCATATCTTAAAAACGAAGACGAATTAACATATACTGTGCCTATATAACATTTTTTGTTCAACAAGTAGCAAATAAAATCAATATTTTATATGGTTAATTATTTATCAATAAAGTCCCCTGGTGTACGAAAGCAATACTTATTTCTCGTATTGTAACCAAACTTTGGGTTGGAGGTGTTTTGGAGGATAATCAACAATTTCGAAAAAGAGAATTTCAGAAAACGCAAAACAGTTTCCCACGTTTGCCAGGAGAATACTAGGATGTTAAGGTTGACAGAGAGCGGGGGTCGAAAATAACTAAAGTCAGAGGAGGAAAAGAGACGGCTCTTCCGATAGGGAGGGGGTGGTTCTTGCTAGTATTACGATGCTTTCGCTTTTCCTAGTCCAGTGTGTTTCGCCACCCGAGAAACCCCGCGTGCCTTGCGTTCTAACGCGAAGGTAGGTGCCCGTGGCTGTGTTCGTCATGCTTTCGCACTTTCGCTTTGTGAATTCAGATACCTCGTCGAGTGTCATCCAAGGGATGATTCGAAGTTTCAAATTGGAGAAAATATCTCCTGTGTTTGCGTTGAGTAGCGCGTCAAATATTCGTTCAAAGGGGGAATAAACAACGAAAAAAGAGGAAATCGCACGAAACATGGAGTGAAAATTTCTATACTTTCTTTTTACAATAATTAACTTTTTTCTGTGAACGTATATTTTGAGCAGTTTCTCGTAAATTTTTGGGTAACAAGGCGTGGAACTACTTCAGTTTTAACGATCATATTAAAAGAGTTATTGGCAGTTTACAACGTGTAAAACGGTATACGATTCGTTGCTATTTCTCAATATTTTCAGTCATGATGATGAATCACTCGTCCATCCACGTCATTCATAACCAGACAGTTTTATCTAACATCATAGACAAAATATGATTCGTATATTTTATGAACTTAGCATTTCATGTGCTTTTCATATTTAACAACACTAGTCATCAGTTTTATCTATTTTAATGAGAAAACGAGAACAAATACAGTATTTAACAATTTAAATTAGTATGACGTTACATATTCTAGAATTGGTAATATTTTGTTCACTTTTTTGGGGAAAAAACGAATAAGACACAAAATACTTCTATTCGTTTCATCCGACAAATCGTTTGTTATCATACAATTTGAAGCATATTCAAATATTTGTATTGAACGGTTGAATATAAGAAGCGTGTTCCATCTATTTTTTCCGTATTTCCAAGCGTAAGCGTAGGAAATTTGTTTTTCTTCCGCTTTACGCTTTGCTTTTCCAAAACCATTGCACTCCTGCGACCGCTAAAAAAAACCGTCGGTAACGCGAGATTACGAAATCCTTCGGTTGTGTCAGCAATTGCGCGTCCAGTTAAGACATGATTGACGCTGAAAGCGGTTGTTGGTAACAGTGCTTTTAAACGATTATCGACCACGGCCATTAACGATGTTATCCGCGTTAGACGATCGATTCTCGAGCGAGCAACGTTTTGTGTTCTTACATACCGATATTAAATCACGCGACACCTATAGTTATTTCAAAGAAGCGCTATTTTGAGCTCAATTCCTGTTTATTTTCTGCCTGGAAAAAGGTACTAATGCAAAATTATTCACAGCGCGTTTGGATACAAAATTTCTAATATTCACTGCTATTTCGTGTTCCACTTGACGTTGGTACTTCGTGCTACGTAAATTCCGAGCAAGTTAATCGTAATCTAAATCTTAGCCAAAAGTTTTTACACGTGCATCGTTGTAGCAATAAGCATTAAAATAGATCAGGTTACACCTGCCACTACGCGAGTTGTGCAAACAAGGGCAAACTTCCAGTTAACTCGAAGAATTTAACCGTCGCGTCATGGTGTCATTGCGCGCGAAAAATGAATGAGAAAATATCGATGCGCAGAAACGGGCATAAGATCGGAAATTACGAGTCGTGGAATCTGTTAATTGATACTTTTAAAACTGGCACAATTTCTGATTCCAGGACAGTCGAATTTTTAATGATAATAATAAATGGATTAATAGTTCTGTACAAAAAATATTGAGTTGTGTCGATTAATACATTAAGAAATAAATAATTCCACGTAGAAAATCAAATTTAACCTTCAGATGTCCTTTATGCATATGCATATGTACAAAAAGTTAACATCAAAATATGTCGCTTTCGAGACCATTCAACTTTTATCTGAAATATCTGTCGTTACAGATAATAATATTGATATTAATCAAGATGATAGTATTATCGATATTGTATTAAAGGCAGAATTTGTTGTGTATTATTTTTTATTTGTAGAGTCCCTGTTTATTGAACCACGACTATTCAAGGTTTTTGAGTTACTGAAACTTTCTTCTTCGTATAATTGGCGATACTCATTCTTCATTTTTTGCAATCTGATCCTTTCTGCATATAAATTTTCGACGAACTAAACCTTTCATGACAAAAGTCTGAATACATGAAGTAAAATATTGAAATACCCACGGAAGGAGAATTTATTTTAGTTCAATTCTATAGATATAACTTGGAATATTTTCATTTATTTATTACTTTAATTTACTTGAGAATCACAGTGAGCCTTATCACAGCGCTTGAAAAATTATGTATATTTATAGCACATAGAATAATTAATTTACAAAACAAGTAAACAAGTTTAGGCGTACACCTACCGACAATCGGTGACCGACAATTTTGTCTATCTAAAGGTCGATTAAAAACTTACCAGAATTTGATTTATTATTGATTGTCTTCTTATCCATTAGATAGAAAAAGAAGAATTATTCAGTCTGTAATCGACCTTTAGATAGACAAACTTGTTGGCTACCGATTGTCGGTAGGTGTGGGCCTAGGCTAATTAATGCCTAGTAAAGTCTAATTACTAGACAGCTAGAGATGATTTGCCATTGATGATATAGTGTTGTAGTTAGGACAGTAGGATTTCTATTTGTGATTCTAACTCTATGGTCAAGGACCGTGGTAGTGGAAGTTGCCTTTTATGATAATATAATAATTACCAAGGTCTGAATTTCATCAATAAATTTTTCTGCGTGCTGCATCACTCAAAAATCATTGTTTCTATTGATCTGATTAACCTTTTTTTCATTTCTTTTTCTGGGTTTACTAAATTTTATGAACACTCTCTTTACAAATCATAAAAGAGGTGAAAAATTAAAAAATTTCTTTAAGTTCTTTATATGAGAAAATAGCCATACAATTTTGATTTCTTCATTTCACCTTATTGCGTGTGACCCGAAAAATAGAGATCGTCGCAGATCTCCGAGACTAATCGTCGCCCGAAAGTTTCGAAAAGTTTGGCCGCGTTTCCGGTAGCTCAACGAATCACGATTCCGTTGTAATCTAATACGACCCAGAAGTACTATTGGCGCTCGGATCACGAGGTGGAAGACGGAGATGTAGAGATTTTGCGGACGATGTAGATATATTCGGAGGAATTTCGTAGCAAAAATAACTGCAGTAGACTACCGGTGGCCGCTCGGCAGGGACGCGTCAGAGAGAATTCGAAACTTTCATAAGATAAACGCGCACTTCGCTCGCTTACGTATCTTCCTTTTTCAATTCTTCGCTGTTTTCGTCCGAGTTTCCGGCCATTAGTAGCGGCGTAACCGAGTTCCAAACAACTGATCGGGCCGATGTTGCGTCAAATCCCTCTGCTCCCATGATATTGTCAAAAGTTTTTCCTGTTTTATTTTATATTTATTATTATACGATTTCTCCGTACTTTGCCTACGGTAAATGCACCGAAAAATGTAATTAGAAGAAAGGGGAACAAAATGGGGACATGAAGGCAAAATTATTATAGAACATTATACTTGTTGAAGATATACCTGTCTCTAATTAATAGTATTTCCTAGATATAGTATTTCTATTTAGGTATACAAACTGTACCAAAATAATTCTCTTAAGTATTACACAAAAAGTACAAAAAAATAATTATTATTTACGTAACGGTATACAACTATTTTTTTGCAGATAATTGACCAGCTCAATACGTAAAGACTGCATTTCATGATCTAGTTTTAAGTAGCTGATGAGAATTTTTTCGTAAAGAGCTATTTTTTTTCGAACTTAATTTGGGGAACTTCAAAAACAGTAGCTGCCTTGCAATAGTTCATTTCCTTTTCTATAATAGCTTCAACGGCTTCCTGCATCAATGTTTCGGATCAATTTCTGCCAATCTGTCTTTCTTTTATAAGTCCGTACCATTTCACTTAAAGATTAATATTCACGTGGAAGTGTCTTACTTCAAATATTATAAATAAGTAACCTCTAAAAGTACAAAAAATGTTCTGTAAAGTACACTCTAATTGATAGTATTCGATAATTAACACTATTATAAATTTCAACTTAACACTTAGCCAACCACGTGCGCCACAGGTAATGGGGAGATCAAGGTTTTGCGAAACAGACAAAAGGGAACTGCATGCATAAAGATGCTATAAATTGACCGAAATCGTTGGTATTACCAAAATTAAATTGTTTGTTTCAACCTTACATGTCTCTGATACGTTAAGATAATGCATACAAAAGATACTGATTGATCCTAGCCTTCCCTTTCCGTCCTACTTTTGCAATCTAAATATTTTCAATTATAATTAAGAAAAAAGCAAGACGCGCAAAAATCGAAATCTTGAAAAAATACACATAGGTAATGTCATTTATTTAAAAAATATTTAGTAATTTATAAATGTATAAGTATTTAAAAAGGGATTTATATATTTGTGTAAATATATAAATTATATATTTGTGTAAATATATAAATTATATATTTATGTTTAGGGATTTATGTGTATCTATTATTTCTGATCGTATAATATTTTTAAGGCATTTTATCAAATTCTTCTTTATTAACAAAATGTCTTTATTATAAATATAAAAGATAAAATATTATATCAAAATACTTATACAGACGGTATCAGAAAATGTAGGACATGTTTGTAGGATTGCTTTTATATACGTAAGACAATGAAAAAAGCTCATGAGTATCTGTGCTTGAAAATGCTTAGTTTTTTAGTTATATGCTATTTTATATTGTGCAAAAAGTTGGCTCAGTAACTAATTGCCTGAACATTGAATATCCCCTTTATAGTCTTGCTAGACTCAGAAATATCATAGTCTTTTAAATAGGTGAGCCACCGTGATGGATCTTAAAGAAAGTGCATATTACACCATACGTAATACAAAATAGCATATACAGTAAACTCTTCTATAACGCAGTACTCTCATAACGCAGTTTTCATGTAACGCGATAGTTTTAAAACGCGATGGCTCTATAATATGTATACTTTTACGGTTGAAATTAATAGGGAATTTCCCTCTTTTCCATATAACAATTCTGAGTTTTTTTATAACGCGGTTTCCATATAACGCGATATGAATTAATTAAACTTATCTTTTCTCAACGGGTTGCGAAATTGTCACGATTCACTAAACTTTTCACTAATAAGTACAGCATTCTCGAACGCTTCATTATGTTGAAAAGATAGATATATTTACTGACACGTAATGGTAAAAATTGGAAAACTTAGTTTTACATAAAAATTTAAATATTTCATAAGCATCGTAAAATAGGAACAATATTTTTGGATTATCACTGTTCTATGTTCGTAATTGCATATCTCATTTCTTTCTGACGGTAGCATTTAGTTTCTTTGTGTTGATGAGAATAAAACCGAAGGTAACGAACGAAACTGTTCTCTTATATCGTATTATTATCAGTAAAATTATTTCTCTATTGTAAAGTGGTTTCTTTGTCTGGTAGATTTTTGAAAAATGTTTTGTAAGTCAATTAACTGTTTAATATTTGCGATAAAAGTACTGCTAAGTCATGTTAACTGCAGTTTGGTGGATGTCTAAAAATATTAACGAATTAGGGTAAATGGAAAATTATTTGGTATACGACAAATGATGGAGAATCGAGTATAGAGAATCGAATATTATCCTCAAATAGAATATTAGATCTAGTATAACCATTGCAAGAAGATATCAGAATTGAACCATTTCTCAGTGGAAAAAAGTCTCTTGATGGAATGACAGAAAAGGTTATAGAATTTCATATGTTATGTCCTAACTAGACAGGCGGTCATTTCGAGCGGCGAAGATCAACCTTAAGGATTCTTGCTCAAAATGCTAAAGCACGCCTAGGATTGAACTTATCTTGGAAGTAAATGAGTAAGGAGAGAGGAGAAGTGAGCTGGTAGACTATACTTTGGTTTAACAGTTTCATATATTTAACAAGATACAAATTACATACCAACTCGTGTTTGCTGTCTGTACAGTCGTCACCTTGTAGGTTTAGCTGGTGGCTAGTCGTTCATGGTCGCTTCTCGACACGGTTTCCTTATTGCACACTTTTCTTCTCGAACTTCGCGGATTCTCTTGTCGACAGTCTAAGGAGGCGGATTCGGACTTCGCGGAGTACACTCGCGATACCCCTCGACTTCGATGTTACAGCTCTCGCATGGGTGGTGATCAAAGATTTGCTCTGATCCTCGACTGACCCTATATAACTCAAAATTCAACTTTACCTGTGCACTGTTGGTTCTTGTTCTTATAATATTCCTTTTATGGTTCATAATTCGTAATGCCAAAAAGGAGAACGCTTTCATATTGTTTTGCCAAATTAACTCGGCGGAATTGGTTGCAATCGTTCGCATAACATATTACGAAATGCATCAGAATTTCTTGCTTATTGACAACGAAAAAGGGGACCAGATGAAAGCCAGATGTAGCACGTAATATGGACAATTTTGATGCTGAATTTGAAGAGAAGAGTGTCTTCAGATATCAAATATAAAACAGACGATTACAGAGGAATAGGCTCTATCATGTTGAAAATGTCGGAAAATACAGAGTATTCGACAGAGGGTGTTAGTAATTTTAAGGGGCTATTTCATAGGTCAAAATAGGACGAAAGTGAAGAATAAGAAAATTACATTTAAACTTCGCTGCATACTTGTTAAGTATTGAATTGAAAAAACACCTGAAATCAGCATGAAATGTCTAACTTTAAACTTACTCTACTAACATCGTTATGTCTGCGCTGGCTAACGCATGTCGGTAGTAGAATAAGTCCCAAGTCAGACACAGCAAAGCCAGTAGAACAAATCTCGAGTCAGACATATTTCACGCGTACTTTAGCCATTTTCTCAACAATGAATAACTCTGAAACGATGCCTCAAATGCATTTGCGTCATTCTTGATTTTCGCTTTATTTTAGCTCGTAGAATCAGCTATTAAAATGTTTAGCATTTGTTATCGAACATTTTGTATAAGAGGAGGTGATTCTAGACATGAAAATTAAACAAAAATAAAAAATAACAAAATTGCAATCGTGTAATTCTATGCCAAATTGATCATTTTTACTTTGGTGTGTGGGATTTACTTTAAAATGGAATATGTTGTAGTCAATGTGATTCCAATAAAAAACTTCAAAGAATTAAAAGATTACCCTAGGTACATGAAAAAGTCCAAGACGAAAAAAATACCATGAAATATATCTTGCTTTTCTATGAATCACAAAAAACTAGAAGAAAATTAGGAAAGAAACTTTTACTTTTTTCAAAATCTTGCGCGTCCCAACAGTACAAATGTATAAAAAGGGTGTACGAAATTAAAATGAACTATCAATACATGTTATCATACAAGCTTTAAATAATATATTCGTTGGAATATGTCAAAAATGCATTCAATATATTATATTACGTATTTTAAGAAACATCTTTCAAGTTAGATGTAACATCTAGAGACTTACTTCTATGTCCGCCGCGCCGTCTAGAAGTTAAGTACTTGGTGTGGTTCGAAAATGCAAGGCGTTAATGTATGATCTTAATTATTTAAAAACGTAAAATAATGATAGTGTATTCATATTGTCAACGATTTAAATTAACAAATTACAAGAAAGCCTGTGAGGGGCAAGGATGCAGAATGTCCTGCCTGATCACCTCAAGTGTATTTAACTTTTCAGGCGGCGAACATCGAAATAAGTCTGTAGATGTTACACATCTAACTTGAAGGATATTTTTTAAAATATGTAATAAAATGTATTGAATGCATTTCTGACACATTCCAACGAAAATATTGTTTAAAGTTTGGATGATTACATATATTTTTAGCTCATTTTGATTTCATACTTTTTTTTATATGTTACACAAGATTTTGAAAAGATAAAATTTTTTTTTCTAATTATTATTTTCTTCTAGTTTTTGATGATTCATAAAGAAGCAAGATTTATTTCATGGTACTTTGTGTCTTTTGGACTTTTTTATGTACTTGGTGTAATTTGTTTACAGCATCGGTGGTACAACCGAGGTGGGGGTGATTCTACATAAAAAAAACAAATCGAAAATAAAGAATGAAATTTTTTTCATTTGAGATTTCATTTTCGAGAAAATCGATTTTGAATATTCAGCGAGTACGCGTACACTTAACTATGGCCTAGATAGATGGATCTCGATACAGACTTTTGTTTATGTTTCCACTTCTGTACATTCCTGTTGACATAAGTTCTGAGCACTTCTCACAGTTTCATTTGGTGTCTTAGTATGTTATTATCTTCGGTTTTGACCAATAAACTGCCCACCAAGATCCCCAGATGTGACACCCCTTGATTTCTATCTATATGTATAGCAATATAATGTATGTATGAGCCTATCTGTGAGTGTTTCTGATCCTGTGACTCTTCGTATTAGTCATATATGGCCTGTTCACATCATCCGCTGTTCACATCAGCGCGACCGAACTCCACTAGTCCTTGGCTCGTAACAACTCATAAAATCATTTTACTTGAATTATATATAATAATAATTTTAATCATTATAGTTATTCTTAATTTGCAATTCAATGTTTAATATCTTTTAATTAAAATGATTTTAAATCATTTTAATGATAACAATTTTAAGAAGTAAGCATGTTAGAAAAAACCTAATGTTCGTGTAGTAGTAAGTGTATTATCTATCATCACAAGTTTTTAAACTTTTCTCTCCAATGCAATGTTCTTTATGTCATAGCTTTTTTAAGGAAACTTTGAGCTTTTGAGGTTTTGAGGAACTTTTTCTGTTACATATACAGATTATTTGACAATAGATGTCAAAAATTTTGAGAAGAGATTCTATATGTCCAAATAAGGGGAAAATTAAGAGTGTGACAATTGTGTTTAAGGCTTCGTTTTCAGGTCATTAGTTATTGAGAAAACGTCCAAAATACACATGAAACGTGTCTGATTTGAAAACCTATTCCATTGACTTTAAATATACTTTTCATAATTAATAACTCAGAAACAAAGGCTTATATTTACATAGTTCCATCATTCTTAATTTTCGTCTTACATCAGCATGTCAAATCATTCCATAAGGGAGGATAACCGTTTGAACCATCATTGAATAAGTACATAGGTATTTTTTATCTTTTTATTTCATTCTGACTATTTGAAAAATTTGAATTACTTCGAAAAAAGTTTGGATTAAAAAATCTATTTTCAAAAGTTACACAGGTTTTTCTTGTATATAATACCTGACAATAAAATAAAAACTTGAAACAGTGATGTATTAAACGTATTAAGTACTATCTTTAACCCAGGAGAATTTTCAAAATTTTGAGAAATAAAGGAATAGTAGCATGACAAAGAAAAAATTCGGGTATTTTGGAAGAAAAATCAACTTTCTTTTTTATCTCCTTTATCTCCTTCCAACGAGATGTTGAAGGAACGTTAACTCTCGGAACGCCGACTGTTTCATACTGTTACTGCTAGACAAGGATTAATAGACGAGTGTATGTAAAAATAAAGTCCGATTCAGAGTGGTTTCCATATGGCACATTGAACAGCACACTGCTCAGAGGTGCCTCATTCAGGAAAACCAACTCATATGTACAGCGTGTAAAAGTATTGATGGTCATGGCTGAAAGGGGTGAATCTACACCTCTGGATTTGTGGACATTTGTGAAGAAAACCAGTCCGCAAAATTGTTTATAACATTAAAAATTAATTTTCTTTACTACATAATCGTATTCAGACTGTTTAATGGGGAAAATGTTTGAGAGGAATCCTATGCCGTAAACGAACCGTTTAGTCAGAAAAATTTGTTAAAGATTTGGCATCAGTTTGACTGTGTAGAGTCATACCACGACTCTGCTACGCGGCAAGGCTACCCTGAACAAGAGGCCCAACATAGCGGTGTGCGTACCTCTGTTACGAAGTGGAAAAGGGTTGTCTTCACGAAGACTCACTGATCGCACGTAACAAATATTTATTGAAAGATAGGCGTTTTTACAAAGAGACAAGTACGCACTGGGTCGCGACTAAAGATACGTTGCGTTCGGTGTCCAGATTAGGTATAGAAGAGCGAGGCCTAGGTTGCTTCGGGTTTTATACCCTTCAAGTGGTGTCGTTGTGGGTGGTTTGGAATTTTGGCGGGAACTAAGGGATGCTCCTAATTGCCCAGACGAGATAATCGGAGGGATGCGGTCGACAGTACCAAGCACTTTAAGGGTACGTCTCCTTATCCTTAGTGGCGACGCTCAGGCGGCAGGGAAGAATGCAGGATGGATCGCTTAACACCTCCAACACCGAAGGCCTAGCAAAGTGCATTAACCTACTAAAGTTTAATTCGAGTAACTGTTCTTTCTTTTCAATATTTCCAACATGATAGGACAAAGTCAACAATCGTGAACTACAATATTATATGTAATTATAATATATTTACTTACCTATTTGATGTTTAAATCTTTACCCTATTTTTTGGAACACTTTTCATTGAGCACAAATTTAGTGATCACAATAGCACAGACACTAATGATCAAGCACTGAAACGCTAATAATAAATACCACTGCTCCACTGTAGTAGACTAAAAAATAACAACTTCAAATAAGGCATGAAGGAAATCAACGGTCGCTTAGACGTGCTTTCGATGTCAGTGTTAAAACGATTCTGACCTGACCTGAGTTCTGTATGGTCCATCGCAACATCTGAATCTTTGTAAACGCAGATGTCCAGTTAAAGTCAGGGTTACTTTCTCTATTGTCCTCCTCTTTTCTCGAGAATGTCGTCGGAAGGACACACAAAATTGGTAATTGGTTACTGTCAACTCCAAGTTCAGAATTTTCGGAAAATTGAGTGGCTAACTCTAAAAGGTCAGAACCGTTTTAACAACAACACCGAAAGTATGTCTAAGCGACCGCTGATTTTCTTGTTGTTTTATTTAAAGCTTTTTGTTTTTTGTCTATTAAATTAGTTTAAATCTACTTTATTAGTATTATATGTATATATGCAGTATATTTGTAGCACAATATGTCATTTATTATTTAAACTTCTGCTACGAGTGGTGCAGTGCTATCTGTTTTTAATATCTCAGTGCTTGATCGTTAATGTTTGACTATCAGTGTTATTTAGAAGGATTTCATTATTAGCGAATTTATAACTTTTGTGCTAAATGGAACGTGTTTTAAAAAATAGCATAAAACAACAGGAAATAGAAGATTTAAACATCGAATAGGTAAGTAAATATGTCATAATTACATACAATATTGTAGTTCACGATTGTTGATTTTGCCGTGTCATATTAGAAATATTGAAAAGAAAGAAAAGGTACTCGAATTAGACTTATTAGGTTAATGCGCTTTGCTAGGCCTTCAGTGTTGGGGTACGCACACCGTTATGCTGGGCCTCTCGTTCAGGGTAGCGTTGCCGCGTAGCAGAGCCGTGGTGGGCCCATGCTCTTATGCGTGACTTTACACAGTCAAACCGATGCCAAGTTTTTAACAATTTTTTCTGACTAAATGGTTCAATAGCGGCATACCATTCGTCTCAAACATTTACCCTATTAAATAATCTGAATACGATTACGTAATAAAGAAAACTAGTATTAATTTTTAATGTTATAAACAATTTTGCAGACGGGTTTTCTTTACAAATGTCCACCGATCCAGAGGTGTAAATTAACCTCAAACCTTCAGCTGTGACTATTAATATTTTTACACCCTGTACACATGCCTATTAGAATCGATTTTATGTCACTTTAAGAAACTGTACCTTTGATTTGTTTATTTGTAGTTTCAAAACAAAAAATTTTGTCGATAAATTGATTTATCATTAAGGAAATTATTTGATAATTTTTTAGCAGAAGAAAATTTTATATACCTTTCTTTGTAATAAGTAAATACTTATATAAGAACTTGGGACATTTTTGTGACCATGTCTCATCATGCATAGCATCGGACGCGTGTGAACGCAGTTTAACATATCGAGTTAAGGGAGGCGTGGTCGACAGCTACTTTCCTCATTCTAAAAGTTTTGACACACTCATTTCTCTAAAATGCCCCTACATATTTCTTGGCATGAATTTCGAGATAGCAAGACGAAACAGCCAAGAGATCACCAACAGTTTGAGTATCGAATAACCAAACATTCGGGAGCGATGACGAAACATCGAGACGATGATTTGTAACCCACTTGACGAAGTTCTTTGTTCTTTTTCATTTCTATGTAAGAGGCAATCAAATGAGTCAGTCTTTGGGCTCAATAGACACGAGATCGAACCTTCGATATTTTTTGTGATTATTCGCGTGCCAATCGGGACAAGTCCACGCGTTTAACTTTTGGCAGTACCCTCGAAAATAACGAGGGAGTAACGCGCGCGCGAGAGATTTGTAGAATTCACTTAGGTTAGTGGTCAGAGTTGGATTAATGTTCGATTAGCTGAATGATTTACTCGGGATTTGGCATTATCTTGCCAAACAGTAATTATACTAATCCCTTATTTGTTTTGGCCATGCTCGACCTACTTCTTTGAAGGATAGTAGAATACGCTGACTCACGTCATATTTTCTAATGACAATTTTCAGTTGAATTTTCGATAGGTATTTTAAATATTATGGGTTATGGATAAAGTAAAAAAATAAGACTTTTTTCTAAATATTTTTGAAGTTTTACGTAAATTTTATGTAGACCTTGTAATTTTCAAAAAATAGGCGAAAAAAATTAATTAAGAAAATCGTTTTTATCGTTAGATTTTAACGAGAAGTTCTTATTTTACAAAATTTATAGATCCCATATTTTCCTGTATTTGTAATTACTTTTTAGTACATACGATAAGATAATAGCTAAAGGTGGCTTTGTTTCTTATTTATTATAGCTGTAGTGTATTTCGTTTCGACAATACTGTAAAATGCTACCTAGAAAAAAGTTACATTGTATCAAAATTATTTAGTTGTATTAACATTAAATTTATTTAGAGCCAAGATAAAACGTCAGCGATGTATGGATTTATCAGTAAAAATTATTATTAACAGTGTATATTGTCATTACAGTTTTGACAAAGAAACATTCAATCTTAATGAAATATCTACATGATTATAAAGTGTAAAACACGATAAAATATGTAGAAAACATTTTGGTTTTAATGAAAATTTATTCCGAAAGGAGAATATTAATCATGCAAGATATCACATTTTTTATTCTTTACGGAGAGGTTATTTTTAATCCTGATATATTACAGCAATTATTTTATATTAATAATTATCAGTTTCGAATGGTTTATCAAAATATGAAGAAATATCATTTTTCCATATCTTTTTTGCAAAAAATAATTGTCTATGTTATTTATTTCTTTGTTTGATATTTTCTAGTGATTGCGAACTGAGACTACCAAAAACGCAAGAATGTCCGCTCAAAGGGCAACGTTTGTGAACAAACAATTCAATTCACCAATAAATTTGTATTCACCACAAGCGATACAGGAAACATTGGATAGGCAAACTCAAATTCTGGCTAACGGTGCAGTCGGGTAAGCAAATTTACGATTTTACATTATTAAATTAATTAATTAATTATCAAATAACAATAAGCTGTGAAAAGTATCGTATCGTAAAGAAAGTATCATATTTCCTGCATGTAATAATTATTAACAAGTCTGCTTAAAAACATGATTCTCGAAAAAATCTTACAATATTTAAGAGTGTATGAGGAGTATAAAATACTAATGAACTAAAAAAAATGTACACAACTGGAGTAATGTCAATTTAAACAAATAACAAAAGAAAAATGTGTTTAAATCATTAAACACTGATTTCAATTGCTCACGCTGTCACTAAATCAGTGAAAGTTCATGTCTACCTATTAAAATACATGAAATATACCTGCAGTCTTATGTTTCATAATGAATAATTAAAACAATTGCTTTTACCTTTAACATAATGAGATTTCCTTAAAAATCATTTTTCACGTCAGTTCTGAAACAAATAAACACAGTTTTAAAACCCTGATTTTGAAATCCGTCCTCTTCGGTCACGGAATTATGCGATAACGGTATTATGTTTGGATTACGAGGTTCTGGAGGGTGCTTTTGTAATGGAAATCCTACTTCGTTTAAGTGTTAAAGTTGAAAATTGGAATTTGGCCAAGATATGTACACCCCGTTTTAGACTCCACTGCATTTTGGGAAAATGCTGTAATACGTAAGAAACTCCGGAAGTGTAATCGAGACTATTCTGCAACGCGTTAAGGAGGTTTATTAACATCGCGACCACCTTGCGTCAATCAAAGTACGCTATACCTGGTCCACGTGTCGTCCGACCAAATCGTATCGATCCTATCAGCGGGTAGATGTTCACCGGTTGCAGGTTGATGAATCAGCGGTCTCGCCGTCATTGGCGAGTCGACTGTTATTTTCAGATGGCCGAATCACACGAGTTAGAAATAAACCCCGGTCGGAGGCTAGCCGTTGCGCAAAGCTCGCGAGCGCTATCGTACTTGACTTAGTTTCGCGTTGGTGGCCTCGGGGTGCGTGGTTCACCACCGGTTTTCTCGTGTGCCGCAGCCTTTCCCTTCTGTCCTGTCGTGTACCTTTTGCTGCCGATCAAGATGCTGACCCAGACCAGGTGACGATCAAACACCAGTCTATTTTCGACATGTTTAATGCTGTTGGAGAATCACATTACTGGATAATTGGAGGAACTTGGTATCCATACTGGAGAAGTATTTAATATAGGCCATCCCACAAGTATTGTTTCTCAGGATTACTTTACTCTTCAATGAAATTAATATTTGCGAAATCGTTTTCCTAAGTACACATTATATTCAAGTCGCTGTGTCGAAAAGTTCGTAATTTTTAAGTTTGAATGTGAAACACCCAACAGGACACATACTTCACGGGGTGGTTTAACATAATAATGGGTTTTTATCGTATAGAAAACTTTATAGATAATAATAAGCTGCATGACAGCTATGGGAGAAAGTGTTAGAAAATGATCATCGTGATGGTCAGGAAAGTTACTAAATTAGTTTTAACAAGAACTTGGCTACTTATTAAGAAATTCAACAGTATTTCTGTGTTAATCCAATAAAAATATCTTTAATTTTTGCAGAGATGAATTTTTTAAAGTTGTAAAAAAGTCGAATTATATTTATCTTCACATTTCTTAATCATATCGTAAGGTTTTTTTTATATCTTAACGGATTTTTATCTCAAAAATTTACCGCGTTTATATATTACATCTTTTTCAATAATATTTAAGTTGAATAAACAAATATAAACAGATATGTGATCAACCCTGCAGAAGAGAAACAACTACTCGATGTATTGAGTGTCTAGTTGAACGATAAATGGTCCTCCAGTTATTCGGAACAGTGGGGATAAGTGTTCCAAAAAAAGAAAACTAGCTCTATAAACTCTCAAAATAGAATTTTGAACTGAAAGTTGTTACTATGTCAGTGTGCCCCATGTTTATAATAATTAATCGTGAGTATTAGTGAGTAACGAATACGCGTATCAATGGCTGTTTTAGGATCGACTTCAACCAGTTAGCCAAGCCAACAAATTTGCAAAACAGTGCGGTTCTACGAATGCTGGAAGAAGAGGAGGCAAGGCAACGAGCCGGCCAACCAAGTAAGTAAATAAGAATTGAGTAAATAAGGATGTCTTTTGAGGAGATTGTTTCTTGCTGCTACTTTTGATATCGCGTCATTTCTGCGATAGAGAAGCTGGTAACAAACTGGTAAACGATAGCGTAAGAATTTTGCGACTGCAATCGCGGGACAGATGTCTGTAATTTGGTGCAATGAACTTGGCTGGCGAAAGTGAGCAAAAGCGCAGGGTTAAAAGATTCAATCGACCTTTAAATTTAGCTTGAGATGGGTCTAAAATTTCTATAAATATTTATTCAAAAGCATCGTTAGAAGTAAATGGTCGGACAACTTCGATTTCAATTTCTGTAAATGTGAATCATTATCATCTGGCATTTATTAGTTTCTTCGAGTTAATATTACATCATTGTAACAAATTCTCGTTTTAGCGTGCAAACGTGAGTCTCGTTGTTTCGAACGCTTGGCTGAGAGTCAAAACCAAAATGTTCTCGGCTGGTGGAAAATCAAAATATACGTGTATGAAATATTGCTTGTACAATCATCCAACTAATGTCTTCAAGATTTCTAAGCAAGATTTCGTACCGATAAATCCAGACTGTGTAATTGTGATTTCATCGTTTATCTGATGAATTACATACACTGTTTCACAGAAAACATGTTCTTTGCATCCTGATTCTACATTTAAAATATTTCTTACACAGTATATACTATTGAACAGGAGTCTGATAAAAGATTCTTTTTGTTGCGTTAGATTTTCTAGAGACAAAGATTTACATAAATAAAAAAGGTTCTTTTAGAAGAAAATGGTTATCACTTATATTAAATGGGAGAAGATACTTAGCTTACTTATTCATTTATTTATTTATTCATTATACATAACATTATACATAAATAGTTATTGTGGGTAACTTATCCACAAAAATAGAGTCATTTTATGGATTTTCTCTTTCATAATCAGTGATCATTAATCAGTTGTTGAAAATCCAACAAGAACTATGTGTAAGAGATTTTGATATTAGGAATAGTGAGTATGTATATTGAAATATAGGAATATATCTATATATTTATTTGTTTTTAATTATTCATGAAATTGTTCGTAACTTTGTTCACAAGAAACAACCTCCATCGTTGGGAAACGAATTGACACTATTGACAGTAGCATAGATTGCACAAAAAGAGCGAACCTGATCCACAATTTCAGCTGTCGAAACATGAAGTCGCACGTTAATCTAACGAAGAAGACTAACCAGAAGCGAGTCTTGCGCTGCAAGCTGCTAATCGTGAGCGAGGGCGACTAACATCGCTTTCAAAAATGCTGATTTGATCTATCAACGGAGAGGTGAATGCTAACAATGTTACTTGCATGCAGCTTTGAGCTACTTTTCCATTTTTGAACCACTGATTTGCAAGAACTATATTTAATCATAAATTCCTAAACCCATTTAGAATATTCTTTTTTTGTTAAAACGAAGAAATTTTTAACCAATGATCTCTTAAACAAGAATTTTCTATTTGAAGAAACTGAAGTTCTTTTAATTTTTGTAGGTCTAAATATTTATACGTGTATTTTTATATTAGTAACTGCTATGAAGAATTACATTTAAAGATTCCATTTTTTCTTTCTTATCACTCAATCGGTCAGCCTCAGGATGTCCCAGCTGACATTGAGTTAATAAATAAACAGTAAAGTAAATAAATGTCCCAGTATGTGAACAACCTCTAACTGCATGTCCCAATACAGTCAACCCTCCTATAACGCGACTAATTTATACCGCATTATAAGAAACTTAGAATTAGTATAAAACAGAAAAATTCGTGCGTGGTATATGGAAATAGGGGAATTCCCCATTAATTTCAACCGTAACAGTGTACATATTATAGAAACATCGCGTTTTAAGACTACCGGCTGTCGCAATTTTTACTCTGTTTTATATAGAAACCGCTTTATAGGAGGGTTTACTCTGCTTACATTATGAGGTCCCAGTAGCCATGAATACTATTTTATGATAATAGCTCTTATTTTTAACTAGGTATACCTAATAAATTAGAATTTAAGCCTAAAATTGAATAAAGTTAACGTTAGTGTTCAGGTATCGGGACAGTCAACTACTGGAACCTTATTTTATGAGAGAAATTTTCTTTAAAGCTGAGAATTAAAGTTCCTTTAAATTAGCTTAAAATTACTTTTTCTTAATTAATGTTACAATAAAATTGTCAAATTGTCGAATTTTTTTCTATTCAACGTACAATTATTAAACATAAGGTATTTTGAGGTATTGGAATATTATTTTCTAATACTATCTAAACTACATATATGTCTATATTCTCTTTAGGCTCGAAGCAGACAAGTGAATAATATCGCTATATGATTCAGCGGACTTATGTTTTTAATAAAGTAGTGCATATGATCATGCAATCGTCAGCAATTAAATTATGCCATAAAGTAGCAACAACATCGTCGTATTTGTCTGTACCAGATTTAAAAATTTTCATTTCATTTAACATTTTATACAATCCACAACACAGTTTATTTTCATAGACTATATATTACTGCATTTATGATGCAGAAGAGATAGTAGATATATTGACTAGTATTTGCATTGCTGTAAGAAAGACTTCTATAAATAAATGTAATAATTCTTGGAAACTATGTTCCTGATAAATGTTCTTCCAAATTTAACATGAGTCCAGTTTGGGTTATTACATGTTATTGAGTTTTGAGACATACCTAATAGAAAAGGATAAAATAAAAGAGAAAGTAACAAAACGAAAGCAACAGTTCGAGTTTTATACATACACATCTACAATAATAATTAAAATCATTCTCAAAATCAGTTTTGTAATAATCACTAATATCAACTATTTTTATATTATTTAAAAAATATTTGTTTTCTAGAAAAGAAAAGAGAATCCAAAGCTTTTAATTATTGAAAAAAGTTGTAACGATTGATCCACTTTATTTTAGCAAAGTAGGAAAGAATTCCAGTTATTAATAACATTAACTAAAAACAAAATAGATAACTATGATAATATGTCTTGTGAAAGGGAAGGAAATAAAATTTACCGAATTAAGGAAACCTAAAAATGGAAGACTATTTTTGTACGTTAGAATAACATACTTTTAAGCAGTTTTCAATATTCGTTAGCAAATGGAAGAAAAGATATCTATAAAATATTTTCTTTTTAACTTTGTACATGTCATTGTAGAGAATAAACTTAATTTCTTGACTTATAAAAAACGTTATACTTCAACGTCTTATTCTTCCAACACATAATACTTTTCATATTAATGACTTCATTCTGTTGCTTATTAAATCACAGAATAAAACTATTCATTGAATTAAATACAGAATGTATCCAAAATCATGCAACAAAACGAAAGGTTACTATGAATCGTACAAAAATAAGTCGATAATGTAGAATAACAATTTTTTATGTAGAGCATCGTTTTCGAGAAAATCGACTGTGAAGTTCTGTTAATTATGGGTGCAATTGTGAGGTAATGAGAAATTAAATGAACGAATTTCTTCACACTTGCTGGTTACTCTGTTTTCATTTCTAAACAATCTTATGCTCCATTATTAGTATGGATCAAATGAATGCACTAATTGTAAGATTAGGTGAAAAATGTATTTCTATTAGTCTAAGGTTACGTATTGTTATATTTAACATTATTTATCTTCTTTAACAAAATATGATAACATCTATTTATTAATAGATAAATTTATTAATTTGTACAGAACAATTTAATGTACATACCTTAAAAAATTATCAATTATATCTGCATACATAAATACGTATGTATAAAGATTAAACCTAAAATCTTTTACGCAGTAACATAAAATATTTGACAAAAAAAAATTAAGTTGTTTTCATCAACGTTTTCAAAGCACAGAGAATAAGAGATAGCTCACTACGTCGATTTTCAATATTATATGGCTATAGATTGTTTCAGTTTTATTAAAACTTAATAATGGAACTTAATAAAACTTCATAACACAAATTGGAAAAGAAGGAACCTCATGAAAAGTAATTCAGAAAGTTGAACATTGGTTTTTAAGAGTATCAATGATTTAGAAACATAGATATAATAAAATAATAGAAATACATAAATTTGTTGCAGCTTTTATTTTGGAATATTAACAATGGTATTAGCTGCATCCTACAAATGTTCTATTCCTTAATACAATATGTAAGCAGCTAGAAATTTAGAGTACTTCACAAAAGATTTACCATGATTTGTTTGAATGTTCAAAAAGGTTATTCTACAAACCTACACTGAAATTGGTACCAAACTACCCTATCAAAATCTTTTTTCTCTACTTATAAGTACGATACAATATGCTTCTAGATTTTGCAATTTGTTTCTTCAATCATTTTACAAACAGGAAATATAAAATCAACAATATTCGATCACAAGTAATTTATTCCAATCTTAGAAACAGAAACACATTTCCAAGGTATTAGTAGATGAACTTGGTTTCAAGCATTTTGAAGCCAGCTCTCTACTCTTTTCGTATAAATCAACATATCACTTACAAATAACACGCGTGGTAATGTGATTTAGACAACCCCTCATCTGTGTTGGGTGCAAACGTTAATAGAGACATGACGTGGACATAGTTAATAGAAAATGCTTGTCATTCTTTAAACGGTGATTCTCCCGAAGTCTGTAACATCTCCCTACCTATCAGTATCATCCCCCACCTTTTGGCCAGCCACCAGGAAAGCTCTAAAATCGGTGGCTAGGTCGTTCCTTGCGATAATGAAAGGTACAGGTGACTCCGGGGTAGCGTTAGTTGTTGGCGAGTGTCCGTTTTGGCATAATCGTTTTCTTCTACTTGGTAGCTGAGTGACTTCTTTTATAAAGTCGCGCGGGAACAACGGTACGTCTTACAAGGAATACTGTTCCAATTCGTTCCTTGGCAGAGTGCATTTTAACATATGCCTATTTGTGTATCCATGACTAATAGAGAACAATTTAATACAAGTGGGGCAATTTTCTTTGTGTTCTTATCACGGCAAGAATAATATGGGTAAAATTGTTTGGAATTTCGCGCAACATCAAATCTGTGAATATGATGAATGATTGACCTCTATGACTCGTTAAAAGTTTTTCATCTTTTAAAAACAAATAAAAGTCATTGATATCGTATTACTAAAGTAATTTTTGTTTGGATGTGTTTTCTTTTCACATTTTTCGTGAGTCACGCACCCTCTGTAATGTAGAGGAATGTCAGAACTCTTTCATCTTATGTAAGGCATATAAAGTCTATATAGTTTCAAGTTTTACAAAAATATGTTAAATTTTATATAAAACGTTTTTACCATAAATTTGTATAAAATACAGAGAAAGAGTCGCTAAATGGAAAATTCTTAACGTAAAAGAAATATTTGTAACACTTGTTCGTTAAATTCAGATCTTGATATAAATAAAGAACTTAGGACATATTAAAATTACGTTCTTGAAGTTGCTTTATATGTTTGTGTTTTATATTTTACCTTTAAAATGCAAATAAAAGAAATAATGAAATAATTACAAAAAATATTTATG
This sequence comes from Calliopsis andreniformis, assembly GCF_051401765.1. NCBI lineage: Eukaryota > Metazoa > Arthropoda > Insecta > Hymenoptera > Andrenidae > Calliopsis > Calliopsis andreniformis. Next base: position 1,291,857 of record NC_135063.1, read on the forward strand.
GTAAACAAAAACTAGTTTATAACGAAGAAATAGTGCATATGCACAGGGTAAACTTGAGTTAGTTTTCTTAGTTTAAATAAAATGGATGTCAAAAATATTACTCATAACTACATATAATTGAAATGTTTAAATAGTACTCAATATTTCTTTTTAAATAATATTTTCTGAAAATCAGATTAAAAATTAAATTGGTAACTTCTAACCATCTCTCGTTAGGTACTTATTAAAATTAAATTATAGTTAAATTTGATGTTAAAACTGTAACTCATTAGGAATGAGTAAAATGAAAACAAAATATAATACAAAATTACGGATAGTTAAACATCTTAAATTTATTCTTATATTACAAATATTATTAAACAAAATTGAAGTACATACTTATTATCAGAAACAAAAAAATAAATAATATATTAGCCGCACACAACTGACAATTCCATCGGCCTAACTAAAGGTCAATTACAACTTTAACAGAATTTTAGATATCGATTGTTTTCTCATCCATTGGATAGAATACAAAGAATTTTCAGTCTGTAATCAATCTTTAGACAAACCGAAAAAACTGTCGGTTGTGTACGTCTACACGTATGGTAATTTATGAAAAAAGTAAATTGCGGATTAGCAAAATAAATGGAAATAAAAAATAAACAATAAAGTATTTTTCTATTTTACACAACCTAATTAAAATAGAGTATAAGTTTAGAAAATAAATCGTCCGCCTCCCACAATTTAAAAGTAGAATATCTATTCAAAACTGTAGGTGTTTTTAAGAGAAAGTAAAGTGGTTTGGAGTTTCGGAAAATAAAGGATATATAAGGTGTTCAGAAAAGTCGGGATCAATCTTTTACTACATGATAATGACGTCAAGTGAAGAAAAAAACTCGATCTTATTAACATGTAGTACAAGTTTGGCTCCGACTTTTCGGACACCTGTATACCTACATGTATAAAGCCAATTACTTTTGTGAGTATATTTTCCAAGATTTCTATTCATCTTAACTAGAGTAGTGTACAAAAGGCAATTTATAAGTATGTATTTCATGTATTTTATTTAGCATTTTGTATACTATGTACTATCTTTCTAATTTATTGTTAGTATAACTCAACTTACCATTCTTGACATGCACATTATATCTTTACAAGTATAGAAAAAGGCTAAATGACGTTATCCTAGAAACTGTTTGTACACTGTATTTCAATTAACATAAATCTTGCACCCCTCAAACAGGTAATCTTGCAAAAAGAGAATTTAAAACTTAGAATAATCTTTTGTGTAATTATTTTTATTTCAAAATTAATTTTTAAAAATCCAACAAAGCATACCTACTAGTGTTCTATTACCTGTCAGCCTTCAACATTAAGTATATCCCTAATATCAATTACTCAGTAACTCTTGATGAATGTGTATATTTACATAAATCTTTGCTAACATAATTTAGATTTATATCTAATTCTTCAGGAGAATTATTTTTCGAAGCCAATAATATTTAAGTACGACAAGCATCCCTTAATTCTTCTTTTTAGTTTAAAATTACTCTACACTGAAATAGTATGCATATATTTGGGACTTTACAATCATTAGAAATTCTTTATACTACATATATTAACACTATTCTTACGTAAAACTATTTTTAATGAATCTGTAAAGTTATTTACCTTGTCAAGTTCCTCTTTTTCCGGTGATTCTGCTTTGAAAATTTTGTTAACATTATATGTAAGTATGTTAATACGCATTACTCACAATTGTGTAAGACCGTTACCCACGTACGCATGATGAGACAATCAACAAGTTACTTTTGTCACGTAATAATAACATACCTGATATGAAATGTTCTACAATTCGTTTCAATCAAATTATTGCTGACATGCAATACAAATTTATTTCTAAATCTATGAATGTATTTTTGTTTCCATGGTCTAACGTTGATATCCAATATTCAAGGCTCCAAAACCAAAGAACCTAAGAATACAGCAAGGCCGTACCGAATTTGTGAGAATTCTTCGGCAATAATCGCGTAAATATAAACTTGGCTGGTGCCACGACGTGGCATGCTCGTGTGAATAATAATTCGTTTTATTGACGCAATAACCGTACTTTTTCGTATTTCTTTGTATTAAACATGAGAAACGAAACTTGATCCAGCATTCGCAGCCAAGTGCGACGACACAAATATGAAACACAACATAAAGCACAGTTCGTCGATTCACGAGAAGCATGTCCTTATCATTACTCTTATGATTTTATTCTGTACTAACAATAAACCTTTTTGCGTTAAGCATGGTTCAAATTTTGCAAAACAAACTCAAGGGCTCGAAAGTCAAGGGCTAATATCAACTACGATACCACCTTACCCTTTATATCCCAGTGACTAAGAATCTTCAATTTGATTTTTACTCTTACCTAGTCATGAGCGAATCGATTATCAATATTTTATTGATAATTTTGTTTACAAACTAAACAATTATCGATATATAATTAAGACATCGATAATACAAATTTTAGTATTCAGTCACATAATAAGTTATAGAGTGGGATTTACTAATGCTGAAAGCATCTTTGATCATACTCGGGGTTGCGATATATTAAAACTTTTCACAAAAAGAGTTCAATACATTAGTTAACAAAATTTGCAAGATCAGTAGTATACCTATATTTTAAATGTGGGTCTTAAATCCTACAAAAAGTCGTCTGTTTTCGAACAATACCCTCAGGAATTCAAGAATAAATGTAGCTAGGGGTATGTCAGCGTCAAGAAAACAACGTGACGCATTCGCTTTGATTCACAATGAATCATATTGTAGTCATATGATAGTTTTTCCGCGAACAAAAATAAAATGCTTACCACATGAACTTTTGTAATACTTATTTCTCTTTCCGACATTTTGTGCACGTATACATAAAACGTTTTGTGCACGTATGTTAAGTAGGGATGACCACCATGTGCTTGCTACGTGGTTGAGTATGTCGTATAGTTACAATCATTGATCAACAAACGTTACAATTTCTAATAATTAATATCGCCCGAAATTTCAATTAATGAAGTTTTATTTTCGTAATCACGTCCCTTTTAATCATTTTCGTCATTCTGACATCACTTACCTATATACAAATACAATGAATACAAAACAGTACTAGTTCAATTTTTCACATACAATGTCTATTTTTAGTCCGATTTTTATATACTTTTAATCTTTTTGCGTTCATTATATTGTTTTCAATACACCTTAATTATAGAGAACTTATACAATAAATATTATTGGAGGGCAAAGCGGGCACGAAAGTAATGGCATCATGAGAGTAACAACCCCTCCCCCTTCCACAAGAATTTTTAGAAAATTTCTTTTACACAGTTACATGTGTATAGTAGTGTATTCTTTCTTTCATTAATTGGAGCTGAGCAATAACACGACTTGCAAGTAATTATGCTGAATTTGTGTATTTAGATCATCTAGATAAGTTCCTGTTCTTTTGGTTTTCTTGTTAATATCCATAGTTAAATTATAAAAATTGAGCCAACCATTTGCCATAGTATTCTTAGATAATGTTTTTAGAAGTTGTATTTATTTTCAATAAGTCTTTCGTATTTCATAGAGTATAAGAATTTTATTCTAAAAAATGTGGGTGGAGACAAAAGTAACACGTTACTATGGGGACGAAAGTAACATGTTACTATAGAACTATAGAACTATACTATAGAACTTTTTATAGTATAGAAATTCTTGACATAACAATGACTGTATATGTCTGGTTTGCTTGGCGTCCTTTCGTAAAAGCTGTTCGAAAGAGAAGTGGATCGAATATCTAAATTATAAGGGTTGGTCCCATGAAGATTGTACCATAAGTGATCTTCATTACGTCTGTCATAATTGTAATTTGGAGTATATAAAAATATCATTTAACCAATACACGATATCAAAAAAATGTACGAAATTGGTTATGCTTTTTATCTTTTTTTATTTAAAATATTTTTTTTATCGTTACTTAAAATATGTTTATTTAAATGCTTGGTTCTATCATTTTCTATAATAATATATTTGATTACATTGGAAAAAATATTTCCTCACCCTTCAGAACGAAAGTAACATACTGAGGAGCTGAAGTTAATCTTCTTGTTTTGAAGAAGATTAACTAAAAACATTTTTTCACAGTAACTGCGGAAAACAGCCATAGCTTTTTAACTACTTATCACATGAAGCTTAAACGTACTTTCTTAAACTATATCTTTTGTTTTTATATCTTTAAAAGGTAATTGGCTGTTAGGTCAAATGTAAAAAACGTTATTTTTTCCCGCTCTTCCCTACTATATTTATTATACCATACTTTATTTTGCATAACTTTGATTAGTCAGGATTTTTTCATCCTAATTTTGTTACATGCGTTCCAGTTAATCAAACAATTAATTTAATTTTAAATAAGCTGTTGACAACTATTTCGGCGAATTTTGTAGCCAAGGTACATTATTTAAATCTATTTTTATTTCGCAGATAATTTTTTGTCTACTATTTAGTTTTTCCCCCTATGTTTTTGATTTTTTCGACAATATAACGTACTCTAGATATAAATACTTTCTACAATTGCACCAATCTACCTGTATGTCTAACTCTCTTTATTTGATTAATTTCCGATTTTTCAATCTCATTGTCGCTAATACCTACTATTTACAACGAAGTATGAAACTTACTATACAATGTTTCAATATAAACTAATTAATGTTTACACTTTCCGTGATAAGACATTTCTTACTTGCATGATCTCAACACGTCGGTACATACACATGAACATGGGTGTAGCCGGGGAGGATCATAGCCAAATCTTAAAGAAATTTTAAAAATAACAAAGATTGCAGAATTAACCCTTAAACAGCGGACTGTTTTACATTTATGTGCAGAGCCAGCGAACTCAGGGTCACTTTTGACCCAGTGTTCGCTATCCAAGGGTTAAAGAGAAATTAAAGTCGAATGCTCATCAATTAAGTATTCAGATCCCTACATTACGTGAAGATCTCGGGATTGAAAGTTCGTTCTTACTAAACTTTCTATTTCCGTTTCTTATTTTCGGAAGTCTGTAACATTCATTCCACTTACACAAGGAACTTTCTAGTGAACGTTTTTGAGAGTGGTCTACGCCACAGACTTTGCACGGCTGTTCTTTAGTATAACATATAATTTTTCTTTTCTCTCACTGAATATGTAAATCGATAAGTTCAGTGACGAAAAAGTAAATATACGTCTTTGCAATGGATGACTTATAACTTCTACAAACAACATCCGATCGACAAAATTGTCGGTCTAATTAGCAGCCGATTACAGACTGAAAACCCTTCTTTTTCTATGTAATGGTTAAAAAGATAGTCGATACATGTAATTGTTTAGTTACTTAGATCAACGAAAGTATCGGTCGTTACAGACATCATTTTTTTCTGAAATTATGTTGAATAAAACTATAAAATATGTATAAATAAACGTTATATCAGTAAATTATGTGGGTATTTTATCAAAAACTTAATTTTCATTCATTGTTAAAGATAGACGCGTTAAAAGTAATTCTAACGTTAGATGGGGTTATTTTTGACCTATTAACAACAGTATATTCTTTTGAACAATTCAGTTTATTCTTAAATGCTTTGATATTATTTCGACTTATTTAATAAATGTGCAACAATATTTAGTAACCGGTAGACAATTAACGCGAAGGTATTAACATGTGTATTAACAACATCTACTTGCAGTGTAATTCGAAGATAGTTAATGGCCATTTTCGTTTTCGTAGTTAATTGAAAATAAAAGCTTATGTACCGACGTCTTGAGGCAAAACGGTACGGGGTAAAAGTGGCTAAGCAATTTTACTCTAAACGATTATTCGTAAACTAATGTTTAATTGAAATCACAAGAATTCTGAATCTGAAATATGAATAATACCGCAAACCAAAAATTGACAAATAAAAATGAAATAAAATTAATCTAGAAGAAATAACAATAAGAATAACTTTTGTGCATACTGTTGCAAAGAAAAGACTTAGATGAAGATTAGGTACGATGTACAAAATATGGTGGATACAATTTTCAGCCTCTGTGTTGTTAATTAAAATCAAGAATAATATTATATACTAAATACGCCCCCCCCCCCCCCCCCCCCCCCAGGACAAAATCGAAAAAGATTAAAATAAGTAGTATGTTGAAATTTTTAAATTATATTGTTGTTGTTCTATGTTCATTAGGAATGCTTTTAATAAACAAAATTTCAATTTTACGATTTATTTTTTAAATTGAAAAGTTATAGACTTGAAAGTTAAGTTTGTGGTTTTACCCCACTTTCCCTGTATGCGTTTGTCCCTCTCAAAAATAAGCTTGGCGTTGCCATTTATTAGAACCATAAACAATTGTCCTGCTTTATATTCCCTGAGCGATGCTCGACTTTCTGATTAAATAATACCATAACTAATTATGGATATAATCAATTTTACCATATTCTACCTTTTTCTACAACCCACACTCATTGGCATTATTTGCAGGTCTCAAACGCGTGGCTTGGCCACCACCTCCAGAGGATCAGGACTTCGACTTCGTGGAACAAGGACCTGTGCAAGCAAAGGTAAATATTGCAATTTGCACAAAACCTCTCAAACTCATTCGCGTGCTTGATCAAATTTTTTAGAACAATTAGCTATAGACGCGTGTATTTTTCCATAATAGAATGATATAACGATACAAACGAGTTATTCGCCATTGTAGAGGTTTGATACGTTTTCAGTCGTGACGTCGTGACAGCTCAGTTCTACGATACTTGATTATTCACGTGTCGCGATTGACGCAAGGATCCTGCACTGATTTGCAAACTACATGTGATTTTTGTCTTATTTTGTATTTACCTCCTCGTTGTTTGCTCGTGCGTTTGTTGCTATGGGTGTACCAGATGTAACGACGTCCTTTTATGTTTTTTTCGTCCTTTTCTCTTTATGAGTGCTCCCCCTCCGTTGTACATGTGTTCGTGAGTAGCTATTTACTAGAAAAATAGTCTGTAAACCAAGCTCTATATTTTCAATGAACTTTGACAAAGTGACGGAGTTTACCCTTTAAAGGCTATCATGAGTGAAATTTTTTTCACGCGAATTGTGTTTTAATATTATCTATTAAAAGAAATAAAACGATTGGTAAAACTAATTGTTTGGATATTCATTCATGCTATAAGTAATGAAAATGTTATCTTAAAATTGATCAATTTGCTCACATATCTGTTACACGCGTTTGTTACACTCTAATAATAGCTTTTACGGGTTAAACTATAAAACTTAATTATGATTTTGGAAGCTAAAGGTTAAAGATTGAAGTATTTATCACTAAAGTTCTAAGAGATGGATATCTGCTATGTTTTGATTATTCTTGATATCTAAATGCCTAATGGAATAATCTAAGTTCTTGTGTACAATACATTTATTCTATATTGTTGATAATTTATATTATTTATAAGCATTTAACGTAAATATAGAGAAAAACCTTAAACAAAATAAAATAAATGCTATTATTCAAGACTTTCCGAGTGAAACCTTGAACAATAAAATAAAATGATGTATACAATTTCATTATGTTAATTTTTAAAACGTTATAGAATTTTTCTATACATATATTCAATCAGTAAATTTTCCAAATGATATACAAGGTGCAACAGGATGAATGTTACAATCGGGAAAAGATTGATTCTACACATACAAATAAAATGGAAATAAAATATAAAATCGTTTTATAAGAAATTTAGTGTTCGAATAAATTGAATTTAAAGATTCATCTAATGTGTAGAGCTAGTAAGGTTGCATCCGAGACACATGTTGACATAATAATCATTTTTTGTACATAGGAGATACATCGATTCAATTAGTAGTTATGACCACTTTGGTCAATATTACGTTACATTCGAAAGTGCATGTGAAATCAGGCGGTCCTATTTACTGTAATCATAGAGGTTAGCATTTTTTCTAGATGCAACCTTACCAGCCCTATACAGTACTACATATGCATTTGACTATCTCTGTGTTTTATACGTGGAAGAATAAGCAGTTCCCATGTCATGACGAACACTCATATATTTGATGATTTGATAATTGATAATAATAATTTTTCAAAAACTAAGTTATTTATGAGATTATGTAAAAGAAATAGTATATTGAGAAAGTAGTCTAAATCTTCTTATAGTTGAAACAAACAATAATACGGGCTTTCGATAAATTAAAACACCAACTATGACATCAATCCACGACTTTCTGCTTCAGACAGCAAGGATTTTTATGCATCAACAGAGACAACACTTTCAACAATTCATTTAGTAATATAAATGTAAAATAATAAAAATATGAATAAGTTATCAGTACTTATGACATTAGCACAGCTTACGATTAGTCTTATGTATATGTATATAAAGTCAAAATGCGTACTAGACGAATTTGAAGCGCAGTTGCAAGGTGAAAATAATTGCGTGTTATTAAACACAACAAATTAGATTCATTCAGCAAAGTGAATAGACGCGTATTGTCAACGAAAACGTTCAAGACGGACTGTCCTTAGACATGGTTAGCTTTTCTTTGAAAACCCTTAGCGACTTAGGCTATGTCATACAGACAGTACTGAATAGAACAATAGAAATACGAACTGTACGGGAAACAGACATTTCGCAGGCCTTCGAAGTTTCCCATTCGAGGCCTGGTCACAAAGAACATAAAACATTTGTTTGCTAAATGTGATCCTTGCCTACGACGGCAGCCAACTTTTCGTTACGACTTCCAGGGATGTCCTCACACATCGTTAAGTTCAATTTTCTTGGAAACTAATTGTAGGGTTCTTATGAGTAAGTTTTATTGTTTATTTGTGGTTTATTTTCATATGCAGAATCAATCCCTCTACGCTTGTACCACACGTCCTAGCGCAGCCTGTATACATGTATAAAACTTATAATCTTACCAGATGTCTAAAATAAAATAATACCTACCTAAAAGAGTGATTTTAAATTAACAAATTTTCAAGATGTATCAAAATTTCAATATAAGGTACACTACGAATGTAGAGTCAAGTTATTTTTACAGAAAAAAATTATGTAATAAATTAGAAACTAGTTTATATCTTTATTTCATTTGAATAAATAATGAAATAATGAATGAATAATTGATTAATGCACATAGATTTATAAATAAGTGCCTTATTCGACACTTTTATAGCGATCAATATGAATTATTGTTAATGATAAATAATATACATATATTACAAAGGTAAATATTTATAAGTAATAGATACAATTTTTATTCGTATAGTTTAATATACATTTTAAAAAAGAATTAACAAAATGAGGTTCAAATATATCAACTAGGATCCGAACTCTACGTAAAATTATAATAGGGACAAAATGAAAAAGAAACCTTTCTCTTTCTACTAAACATTTTTTTATTAAAAATGATTACGACACAGTAAATTAACATCTCTGCAAACTTTAATATTCAATACATAGAAAACAATCATTGGCATCCAAAATCATACGTTATTTTTAATTTAAAAATCTTATTGCGCGGTCAAAGCTCATTAAAAAAGGAGTGCAATACTTTGAACGTTTTCCATGTAAGATACTCGTGCACGTTGCCGATATACATATTCTCAAATGGTATACATAGAATATTATGTCTAATGGTTTGACGACGCGGTTGACTACACCACTGTGGCTATCGAGGCGGATATACCGAGACTAGATCTTCAACAGATTTAAATTGGTCGCAAAGGATGATCAAAAAATCGGTCAACAAATTGACAAAATAATTAAGTTACGGCAATTCGCCTACAAAATCCTCTGTTTTCCCTTCGAAAGACACGTGGAATCGGTGATCACGCCTCGTACCAGAGCAGTACCTCGTCAGGTTCGTCACCTCAACCGCCATCGATCGCTCGTTCGTCGACTCAGAGCGCCGTCCCGTCGTCTCCATCACCAATTAGCCCTGGTGGAACTCTACGACAGCCTTCACATTTTCAACAACAACCTGCGCCAAAGGGCTGGGCACCGGTAACACCTCCTGCAACCTCTCCATTACTGCAGCAATCAAGCCGTCCAGTATCTTGGTCCAGCCCCCAGCAACAACAGAGTCCGCTACCGCAGGTAAATGGTTGCAACATAGGTGTCGACTTAATGTATTTCATGTAGGTACCTTTTATTTTGACGTGTTTGTAACGTTTAGCCGCGGTATGATCGATGAGAGTTTTTAATATGATTTTTAACAATGTGCGAGGAAATACCGTTCCTGAAGTAATCTTTGGACAAGGAATGTACAATGATTGATGTTTGTTATTGAAAAGTTCTTTTCAGGAAACGTAAAGGATCAGTTTAGAACGTTATACTACAGACTTCTAGCCGTTTAGTGGCAAATTTATGAAAGAGGGAAGTAAGACTCCATGAAAAGAGAATTCTAGTTCAGATAACTACTTACAAAACGAAAGCAAATGAGAAACAATTGCTTAACATTCACATTATAACCTTCATTATAGCTTATGAGCTTACACTTTGTCTATAAAGAAGGTAACATTTACACGTTTCAATATCTTAAGGGATGATATCAACTGTTTCTTTATATACAGCATAACGGTTACATACAGCAGAACGGTTAACATTTTGAACAATATCTTACATAAAAAGTATAGGTCAAGCTAATAAATAATAAACTAAACTCAGTTAAAAATACACATCTTAAAAACGCGTTAATAAGTAATTATTAATAATAAATAAGCCCTAACATTGTCTTATGTGTAAAAATAGTCACATTATCGGTTTATAATCAAATTCATAACGTCAGTTATTAATGAAGTATCTTCGCGCGAACTGGACTGATATTCAAATGTATTCTCGTAAACGAAGCCTTTAACGCAATTTCGTTATTTTTGATTTCTGACCCCGTTTGTACCATGAATAGACTACCTGAACTACCCTATATATGTGGCTGTTAAATAATGCTTAATCCTTTCGCTAACCAATATCAAGGAACGATTAAAACATGTTTGACTTTTTTGAAATTAAATCGACCCCTGTTTGTGATAGGAATATCAAAAAGACCATGTCTTAGTTGTATAGGACACTTTTGCAGGATAAATTCTAGACACAAAAACAATGAAAAGTTCAAATGCACATATGCCTGAGAACGCATAGTTTTCTAATTACATGTTATACATAACAAGAGGTGACAAAATGTTGCTCGTTGTTACCTCAGTATAGGTAGACATAGTTTTAAACACAAAAATCATTCTCCGCTTTGCTCATGCAACACAATATTTCCCGAATCATTCTAACGCATTTTAGGTTCTTTCATAGTCAAGCATTCAATATCTCAGAAACAAGACTAATTCTTAAATAACACCTCATATTATATCACATTATTCATTTACTTCAAGCGTGAATTCGAAAATACATTATTTATCACGCTGTTAATTTTATTCTCTATATTTTTGATTTTGAGCAACAAATTATTAATATTATCAATTTCTTACTTTATAATATAGAAAACAACTAGAAATAGACTTCCATTGGCTTCCACGAACATTCTTAAAACTCGTTTATTCGTCGTAATTGTTTTATCCCTGAATGGTCATGAAGTTACTTGTTAACTTGCTTTTAAAGTCGACACCTATGTGTATAGCGTAAAATTTCAACAGGTGGATCGTTTGGCAGAAAAGGCGTACGATAACAAGGAAATTATCGTACTCTCTATGTGCAATCTCCCTCCTTTTTCTGGAACGAGCAGTGTAGTCAACGGCAGTTAATTGCAAATATGCGGTCCTTATGGGACACAGTGAATCGAAATGTCAGTTGCACCCTAGTTATGTAATTAATCTAATTATATTATGAATTACAGCAACACCCGCAAGACTACTATTCGCAGCAGCGACCGCCGCAGAATCAAGTAGCCACTGCTACATTCGAAGCACCACCATCCACGATCACACTTCGCCCGGAGCCTCCAATTTCACAGGTTCGTTTCATCAAAACATAATTAATGTTGGGATTTTTACGTGGGATACACCCTACGTGTGTTACGTGGTTTAGAAATGTCGCAAAACGAAACGTCGGTTTTACTATTATAATTGTCAAGAAGAGATTTTACAGAAGTAAGTTTTGTCACAAACGTTTTGACTACGTGTCAACTTATATTTATTATTTTGTTGGTTTTGAATTTATTTCTGATGTATATAGACTTGATCAAACATCCTAATTAGCTTAGTATCCTCGAAATTATCTCCTTTCTTTTAATAATAACAGAAACTGCCACTATTTTTTATCGCTTTCAATTGAACGTTCCCTCTTGAAGAAATCGTATTTGTAAGAAAATCCATAAGGTTGAAAGGGCAATACCATGGTTAAGTACAAAAGACGGCAGACGAGTTGAGATTTGTGTCCAAGAATAGCTTTATAATAAGGCCTGATTATAATAAATATATCAATTTCAAATAATAATAAATAAAAAAAAATTATAATATTTGTGAAATAATGTTACTTGCAATTTAAATATTTAAAAACAAATTCTTTCCATACTGTATATCGGACCTAGGGGACCTGTCATTAGAAATTAACTATCATCCGTGGATATTCAACTGCCTTCCTTCAGGATACTATAAAATTTTAACTATAACAAGGTAGAATTGGGCATATTTTATTTAGAATAAGCGACAAAGATCATGAATAAATTCATAAAGTTTATTCCCAAATAACGGATGACAGTGCAGATTTATTCGTAACTAACAAACAATTTTTTATCGAATAAAACTGTTATTCATAATTCACGAATAAATTTTTGAACTTTTATTCGTTAATAACTCCGCAGCGAATAACTTTCCGGACTAAGCAGTATTGGCATATGTAAATATCATTACAAAATATTTAACAATTTATTTGAGAAGTTATTTAAATAAGTTTTTATTCGAATACAAAATTGTACATTATTTTCACATAATTTCATTTTATTCGTAATTTTCATTCGATGATTCTACGAATAAAAATTTATTCGAAATGTTAAATCAGATAATGTCCAATTCTGATGCAAAGTGTGGGAGAACACGTGGTACGTATAACCGGGAAGGTGATTCTATTACCTATAGAAATATGCAAACCAAAAATAAAGAATAAAATTTTTTTATAAGACGCTTAATTGTTGGGAAAATTGAATTTAAAGATTCGTCTAATATGCCTGCACTTAATTATCTTCTTATTAATAATTGTATTGTTTTACGTTTACATTACAGACTAAATTGTTGAAAGTGCTATCCTTGTTGATATATACAAATACTTGTTCTTCGAATTACAGAGTCATAGAATGATGTTACCATGTTATGATGCCTTAATTTCTCGAAATGCTAAGCTATTTATCGAGCCATATGAAAGAATTAGTGTACGCAGAAAGCACTCTAAATCTTCTGCAGTTAAAAGAATTAATACAGGCTTCATAAAAATTAAAACTTCACATACAAAAAATTTGTATGTATCAACTAGGATGGCACTTTCACCAATTCGTTTTGTAATGTAAATGATAAATGTAAATCAATACAATTATTAATAAATGTATTATCAGCACTTATCATGACGTTGGCACTGCTTATTTTTACGTACATGCATATCAGTTAAATAATTACATTTAATTTTTTCAGAAACTAAGTACCTTATAAAAAAATTGCATTCTTATTTTCGGTTTATTGTTACATGTAGAATTTCCCTTTCTCGATTTTATCATCTTAATAAACTTGTTTTAATTTAATTGTTTATAAAAAATACGCATTGGCACGAGATATTTCACAGAATGCAATCGTTTAGTCTCATACCTCAAAATTTGATAAAAATTTTTGGGAATCTCATCGAAGAGTTTTTCTTTCGAGTCGCGTTTGACTTATGCCGCTTGACGGTGACTTGGACCTAAACGTTTCAAGCTTCTTTTTGAAGCTGTTCGAAGCAACTCGACGAGCTCATCTTCTGTTCGAGTCACACAATGTCTCTCGGTATAACATTTCATGGGACTTCTTGTGGGACGTAAACGATACACGCCGCTTGTACGATAATCTATGTAGGAGAGAAGCAAATTCTGAATAACTAAGGTCCCAAATCTGGGTATCACAGATCTCCTGATTAGGCGACGCCTGGTGTGTACCAGCCGAACTGAACTCGTCATTTTTTTACTCTATTTTATTCCTAACCTGGCAAAAAGCACTACCGACACGAGAATACATTTTTCGACCCTATATTAGAAGATTATGATCTGAGAAAGGGCTCGTTCGATAGAAGAAAGTTCAGTCGAGAGGCTCTGATCATGATTTCGCTCAGAAGAATGTCTAAATTACTTAGAAATGCTTTGATCTCATGACTATAAATTGTTGATTTTTGCTGTACTTTGAATACTCATATTACCAAATATCAGCAGAATCTAGCTAAATCATGACCAGCGCGCACTCGATTGAATCTTCCTCTATGGAATGAGCCCTTTCCCAACGCAAAATCTTCTAATATAAGGATGAAAAGTGTAATGACGTGAACCTCTGTTTTTGGCTAATTTTGTCGGTAATGTCGCCGCTCTGACATATCTGATCCCAGGCTCTTAACTCTTGGCACTCGAGGTAATCAGTTAATTAATCTCCCCCATGGCAAATTCATTTATTTGAGAATCGATCACTCAAAAATTGTCTCACTAGTCGACTAAAATGAGATGTATCACTATCGTGTATAAACTACGTACGATCCAAATTTCAAGTGGCATGCCTTGCAATAATTCACCTGTCTTCCTTTAACTCTTGGAAAGCTGACTGTTTGGAACTCCTACACCGCAAACTAACACGAAGTAAAAAATGACCTGGTCTTGGCGAAGGTTAAGAAATGGATTAAAAACGTTGTGTAGAAGGTCACACGTGGAAGAAAATCAGTGTGAAGTAGGAGTAGACGAATATAGTACGGTGAAAGGCTCTAAGAAAGTAGGCGATAATCAATTTCGATAAACATTCACACTCTGCACAAGAGACGTGACATTTTATGGAAAAAAAAAAAGATGCTGTAGACGGGCCTCATGGCTCGCACTATTAACCGAAATGACGCTCCCCCAGCACGATATCACACCCTATCAGTACTATCAGAGCCTTTCCCCTGATTATTTCGGATTCGAGTCGAGTCGGGAATTTTATTCAAAATAGGATTGGGTCGGGACCTGAAAGTTTGTCCCCGAAGTCAAGTTGAAAGCTCGAAAGTTTGTAATACTTCGATCTTCAAATTCTACAATAGGTCGAACAGTAATCGTGTGTGTGAAAAGTTTGTAAAAACATATGTACTTATTACTTAAATTATGTATTTAAATTATTTAAGTATTTTTATATAATATAAAAGAGTATACTGAAAATTTGATTGAAAGATCATGGAAAAAACATGATATTTATGTTTTTACAAACTTCCCAGAAGCACGAGTACTACTCGACCCGTCGCACAGTATGCTATTTCCATAAACTAAGAGGATTTAACCTTCAAGTGGTGGCCACCGTTTTAATATCACTAGTGGTGACTTGACGTGAAATTGTTTCCGTATCAATAATGGTGACTTAACGTTAAATTGACTCCGTATCAATAGTTGTAACTTGACGATACATTGTCTCCATATCGCTAGTAGTGACATGACGTCAATTTGACGCATCCCTAGATACAGGTATATTCTACTGATATTAAGACGCTATTATTTGTTATTTTCTACATAATTTTATTATATTTATAACATTTTATATACAAAATGTAGTTCTTGTTAATACAAGTATAATAATGAATTTTATTTCGATATACTTTACAATAATGCAACAATACATCTTAATATAAAATTAATAATTGGCAGAATAGAAAACGTAAACATTTACAGTACTTATGCGGAGTCAACTTAACGTCAAGTCACCATTAATTGATACAGAGTCAATGTGACGTCACCTCTATTGTAATGATACGGAGCCAATTTGACATATATCACCACTAAAGTTAGGAATAAATTTCACGTAAGTCACCATTGTAAAGTTAATTCCGAAATTGAATATCATTAGAAAATTTCCTAATCACTCTTAATTTGAAAGCAATAACTCAGTAACTCAAAATGAGTATTATTTTTAATATTATGTCGCATTGAAGTAAGACATGCCTTGAACGAAACCTTGTAAGTATATACAGGACAAAAATTAAAACTTATCGAAGCAAGAATATCTGTAATTGACCTTTAATTGTTAACGTGTTCATCTTGTCGATCATGATGTATTTCTGAAAAGTCGCCTAGCGGTGTTTCCGTCACTACCATTGCCTGCTGGTGTCGGAACATCGACTAAAATACCTACTTCGTTTCTAAATTTACTTTGTATTAATTTTTTTCCCTCGTTAACAATTTTTTTAATTTCGATATCCACCAGAGACGAAAAAACTATAAGCTGATGAATATTTATATAATTTTTCCGTAGTACCTATGCAATTACATTATTAGACTGAAAAAAAAATATATATATATATATATATTGTTCAGTTATTGTATTATATGTAGTTTAATTTTATTGTATATTTAGTTTTAGTTTTAGTCTTAAATAAATGTACTAACAAAAGATAATTTGAAGTTTCTTAAAATCACCAAGTCATGTTAAATTACTTATAAATTAACATTCTAAGTAACTATCATAAAATACATGAGAGAAAAAAGAGAAACAGTCGTTCAGAATTAAATCCCCCGGATTTATCAAAATATTACACTATGCGTCGGCGTCATAAGATTCAAATACCGGAACATTACAAATTTTCGGGCTCCTGATCCTATTTCGGGTGTCCAACCCCACTTCAGGTATCCAATCAATGCAAACTTTCGAATCCCGACCCGACCCAAGGCTCGGATATCCGAGATTTCATACTCTTTAAAGATGATATAGATAGAGATAGTCATCTTTTAAGACTTTTCCATATAGTGGTGCGTCCTACGTTCTCTCTACTCTTATAATGTTTCGAATCCTTCCACTGTCATTTTGCCCGATGCAATTGAAGATTCATTCTTCCAAAGAGACTGACCTCCTGGTTGTGCATCTATCAGAGTTCAGCGAGCGTTAGAGCGTTAAATCGACAAAAGCTTTTTCAAAGTTTTCCTGTCTGCCACAAACGTTTATTAGGAAAACGTTCTGCATACAATCGTTTTGCTAAGATAACGTTGCATCGAGCTAAAGTCTAAAGCATACGTTAAATGCATACTTACCATATCCGCATTAGTATAATTTACCGTTATCAAATCAAATGTAAATTTCCATACAGGTTGTAGATTCAAGCACATCACAAAACAGTGTTTACTTATATAACAGATAGCAAGGTCGTCTGTGAGATAAAAAACGTTATAAACATTTGAAGGAAGAGCTCAGTAATCATAAAAATTACTCGAAAACAGAAACGGCTGTAACTGAAAAACAAGCTTATATCGGACATGTATATGACTATGTTTATCCTTTTAGGGTACTAAATTCACCCCTAAAGTTATGCCAACATATCTTGGAACAACCTGTACCACTTACACTGAGTGGGTAGAAAATCATAGTACAACCGGTTAGAGAAGAAATGTAAAATGAAAATATTCACAACATTGCCCAGCTAAAGCAGAAAATTCTTCAAGTGTTTGAAAAACTGAAAAATGATATGTTACAATCCGTTCAGTTATATTTAACTTGTCAAGCATAATTATGTTTGCAGCAACGAGAACATTTCCAACAATACTTATAAAGTAATAAACTAAAATGAAAGTACTAAACTTCAAATTCGATTTTTTCGAAAACAAAAGCCTAGGATGAAAAAATTGAATACCAAATTTTTTCCTGATTTTTTACATAGAATTACCACCTGGCTGGTTGTACTAAACTTTCCACCCACCCTGTATTGTTATGCGTTCATAGTTGTGCTGTCAGGATTAACTGCACTTTTGTGAAGATTCTGTGTGTTCCAGCATTCCTAAATGATTAAATATATGTATCTTTTAGGCGCCAGCACCAGTTTATCAAGCACAGCCTGCAGCAACAAAGGCTCCAGTTAGTGGAAATATGAGGGGAGATCTGAAATGGCCACCGCCATCGGTGAAAGCTCAAACAGAAGCCGAAAACAGAGCCAGGATGGAATTGGCGAAAGGTCCTGCTGTCAGACCTCGTAGAGTACACAAAGACTATAGCGGGTTTTTCGCTCAACACGCGTTAAACAATACATACCCGGGTTATCGAGCTCCACCAGGAACTCAGTACTTCACTCCTGCTTATCAGCATTAGCGAATCTATGTCCTGAGTTCGATTTTCGACAACGTTCCCAAAACATAACGCCTGCTCGAATTTCTCTTCAAAAATATGACACCCCATTGAAGTTAATCGACATCTTAGTCACGTATCGAAACGACAAAATCACTCAGGGCTATTTCCGTTGGATTTCGAAATTTGTACATTGGAAATAAGGAAAAGAACCAAACGAATGAACGATTAACTTAGTCATTATATCTTGATTAGAATTATTTGTACGTAGGACTTAGGACTGTACACGGGTTACAGGGTACGTGTTTTCGCTCTTCCAGTTCTTGGTCCGCTGTATTTTCACGAGATGCAGATGTAGAATTTAGATTATCCGAGGTTCTTTAGAAACTTCCTGTTCGGATTTCGAATTTCAACATAACTTGTATATACTGAGACTGATCGAACGATTGCTTTTTATGTTGATTAATAATGTAACTTTTAAAAATCTTTATCATGCAATTGTCACTCTTATTTAGCGCCGAATATTAATGTATAAATAAAGACTAACGCTTCTAATAAAAACGATCTATCTCGTGGAAGAATAATTAAAAATAAATTAAGGTATGAATTCCCGGTGGAAAAGCATGGTCTTAGAAATCGAAAATTTCGAATAAATCCTAGGATTTTCTTAACGAATAATGAAAATCAATACTACGATTGTTATCGAATAAAAATCGAATACAAGAATTACGAGAAATGTTAATGAATACGACGTAATACCAAAATTTGTGTAAAATGATTAAATGGAAAACGATTTAACTAACGAATCTTTTTAATAATGTAACATACTGATGTGTATAAATAAAAGATATTTACAAATTTAAGTGTGGTATGTGAATTTGTTTGTTTAAAAAAAAACTTAATTCGGTATATAATTGGACTATAATTTGCTTTATGAATAATTGTACAAAATGTATTCATCTATTATATAACAGTATAAGACTATTTTGTACGACCTGTATAGCAGTACTAAACGCTGTAAAAGATCACATTTTTATTTATAATTTCGTCATTGAGAAACAAAGAAATAAATATGTATAATTATATAGCATAGTTAATAAATAAATGATAATCGTCGACCATTAAGAACCTTTTAGTTATTAGTTATATAATTCTTCAACATGTACGCGTAACATAAATATCTACGACTCTATATAAAGTCGTTAAAACAACTTCGTCATGTATTGAGTTACTATAGAAAATGAATCTTTCAAGCAATCGCCTTTAACTGTAATTTATTTGTTAACCATTGCTCCCTGAGTTTATCTTGTTTTTAATGTTTCAATTCAATAATAACTTACAATTGTACTTCATAAACCTGTGTGACTAACAATAAGTATACCTAAATAGCATTGTGTAAACCAGAGGTGCACAGTTTAGACCTCTTGGAGCTACTCGGGTTATTGGCAACTGCAGAACAGTGATAGTGCAATGTGCAGGACCTGTAATGGATATCAAAAGCCCTGGCACACACAATACTACAGTTCTTCTTTCGGAAAGATGTTGGTGTTATTAGGTACATACCACACGACCGTTTCCGCTCCCAAATCATTTCTTTCAACATCTCTGACATAAATCATATTTTATCAGCCTGGCGTGCTTTACATGATCATTTGTGTGTATATTATGCACAATTAAAGGTACACACACTGAGTAAATTTATTGTTTCAAACTACTCTTTGTATGTACTGTTAAATTCTTAAAACCGCTTCATTGTATAATATCACTATTTCAAAATTTGTATTCTTTTCATTTCGGACTAGACAGTATTTATAGACTAAATAAAACGTAGAAAAATAGTGACAATAATATAAATCTTTATAATCATAGCATTATTCTAGAACTTGTTGAATGCTTCAACTTTGATTTTGCAATAAAATTTAAAATCAGATTTGAAATTCAGGCAATATTGTGTATAATATCATATAGTAATAACAAAACAAAGAGTAGCAAAAACAGTTCATACTAATGAAAAGCCATGAGTTTGTTGGATAGCCTGTAGTAACTTGTATCGTAATCTTTCTCGAGTCTGATATCGTGGCAAATCCAGCAAATTAAAACACGTGTGAGCGACAGGTAAAGCGCGTTCGTCGCTCATCGGTTGTATTGTAATCTGGAATATATAAAGATGATTAAATAAATATGAAATATTTGAAAATTTGAGTTAGATCTAATCATAATATTAATATTATTTAAACTTTGCACGACCTACTTTGATTGCTTTCATTCCCTGTATAGGTATTCTATCACTCCCAGTTAAAAATAATAGAAACTTTTTCTTTTCTTCGAGTGTCAATTCGCGAAACACTTGCCAAAATAGTACGATAGTGGGATCATTTTTCGTATAACCTTCTTTGTACGTTGCATTCTTTTCTAACTCTTCCCAATCATAATCTTCATTTCCTACCACGACGGCCATTAATTCGTGACTATGAAACAATTCTAATACTCGACCACCGCAGACTTTGTGAAAACCTTTATGAAATTCACGAAAATGACGTTCTACAGATTTGTTTAATATATAATCCACGTATAAATCAACAAATTGTTTCCTGCAAACAAGCATAACATTTTTCTAGATAAAGGCATTTGAATTTACAGAAAGATAAAAATAACATAAAATATGTACGTACTTATTTTTTAATGTAACAGGAACTTTACTACCGCCTGGTATCAATTCGTATATTCTTTTTTCGCCAAATGCTTCTCTGACTACCTCAAAATTTAAACAAAACACTTCTTCAAAATCTGGTTCTTCATAATCAAGTATACTTTGCATACTCCTGGAACAATAGTCGATAGTAATAATTAACTTTGATATTACATTTTATATTTTGTTTGAATTTTAAAAGTTAGGTCTAGAAGTACAATTTTTGTTGAAAAGGAAACTACAATGATATAACATACTTAGCATGTACCGGTGACATTTCTTTTATATCAATTAGTCCAACTGGTTCATGTAATAATTTCTTATACAGGGCTAACGGAAACGGTAAATCAATAATAATAAAATTGTAAATAACTAGCCCACAAAGGATCCCGATTAAAAAATACATATTTTCATCTTCAAATGAATCTTCACTGAACCAAATAACTCTGGTTTCCTCGTATTGCTTAAACATACCGTATTTAGGGTCAAGAATTTCTCTTAACAAAAGCATGAAAAATTCTTTCTTAACTCCACCTGCATCTTCTGCTTCCTCACCGTGAAATTTCACCTATACACAAGTATTTTAGTTATACTTTACGTATAAAATACACGAATTACATTTGCAATACTCACGCGAAGAGGTTTTTTCAAGTCGCTAGAGTTGTAACGGGACAATTCCAATAAAGTGTCCGCAACTATATTTTCACGCGATACATTTAACATCAAAAACGGGGCATGAACCGAGGAGTCAGAGAATGTATCAAAAAACATTTGATTCATTGCAGCCCGAGTTGCAGCTTCATTCATTGCTGATTGCATCTAATATAAATTTATAAAGTTAGATATATGTAGTTTACAGATAAAAATATAAAATAAATTTCTATCATACCTGAATAGCTTGATCCGTTTCAAGTAATATAGTCTTAGCTTCAGCATCAAGAAGGAAAGGATAATGGCAAAATACTTTTTGGTACTGAAAAGAGGTTCATTACTTAAAGTCAAAATTTGATTATAATAATTAAATGTGGTAATTATTCACTTATTTAGATTAGATTTACTAACAATTGTAACTGAATAATTTAAATATGTAACTTACAGAAGAATCTTTATCTGAAATCCATTTTATATAATCTTGTCTAATATCTATGAGGTTCACTAATTCTGACAAATGAAATGTAGTATAAGGTACTATGTTGCCTTCATCACCTTCGTTGTTTAATTTATTTAATAAATGTAAGAAATCTAAGACAACTTGAAGTGTCATATTCCACACAACAGCCTAGAAAAGAAACGCCTACGTTTTATAGCATGATAATAATAGTAAATGTATTGCCTCGTTAATATAGTAAATAATCCATGATTTTCTATTACCTTATTTGGTTTAGATTGCTTTACAAAATGCAGAACAACTGATTTGTGAATTCTAACTAATCTCTCAAAATAATGTGATGGTGCTTTAACCCACCATTTAGTCACAATTTCAAGAGCTTCTGGCTTTAATGCCAAAACGGCTTTACAGAATGGTTTATGTAATAAATTACAATTAAGTGGATTTGCAAACCCATGGTATAATGGCAGTATTAAGTAAATTCTTAAACATTCTGGACAATATATTCTAGATGTTGAATTAACAAAGGTGGGAATCAAATTCTCTGTTATACAAGTGAATATCTAAGGAGACAATAAATTCATTATTATAACTTCAAATTTTGAAATATTCAAATTTGTGTGAAACTACTGTTAGTATATACCAATTCTTGTATAGTATTGTTATCCAGTTCTTTAATAATTCCGAATAATCTACTTGCTTGCTCTAGATCCACACCATGAAGCTTACTTGAACATTCATAGTAGACGACATTTTGAATTAAAAATGATCCATTTATACAAGCTTGACTCTTAAACACCGTTTCTAAATATCTGTAAAAATAGTAATATGCACAATTTTATAATTCTTATTATGATTTACGTCTCAAAAGGAAATTAAAATTAAAGAAACTATTATAATCACATGCAAGATTCGTTATATTGCACACATTTGAAATAGCCTTAGGTACTAACTTTTCTACTCACGTCATTAGTTCATGATCAACTGGTGAACTTGGTGGTACTCGTTGACAAGCCATCAATTGTTCTTCAGTTATTTCAAGAATTCGATAACGTGGTTCTAAATTTCTACAATCATATGGTTCTACATTTTCCTGTGAATATTTGAAAACATAGTACATAAATTATATTACTATTAATATAGAGTACATAAGAAATCTCCTGCATCATCTCCTAGTTTATCTCCAAAATGTAAAATCTCAGTTTGCAGCACTTGTGTTTTAATGTCAAGTATTTATAAAAAAATTCAAAATATTTTACATTTCCGTTTTTATAATTGCATATACTTATTATTTTAGATCATTCTTAAATAATTTGGTAGTCAACTTGTTAATGAATAATTAAAATTATGTAATGTTTAAATAAACAAGTATAGATTTTGTGTAGTATTGCTTGATGTATAAATAACAATTTTAATATAAATATAAAATATAAATTAAAGAAAATGAGCCACAAGCTGGATTTCTAAATTTGAATTATTTACATCTTAATAAAGTCATACCTACCTTCTGTGGAGCTACTGTAGCAAAACAATGATCTCCACCAGTGAAAATATGCTTAACAATGTAATTAGTTGCAGTAGCATTAAATTCCTTATCAACATCCATTATGGAAGAACCATTAGGCGCAACCCATGGTCCATGCACCACTTGTGGTGTAGGTACACTTCGTGTAATACGATTGCCTAATTGTCCTGCTCCACCTAAACCCCATGCATAAATTCTACCTCGCGACGGCACTAATGCCAATGTATGTCTTTTGCCACATGAGATCTTAAATATAAAATTTTCGCATAGTACAAAAATATGTACAACATAACAAAAATTTTTTTACTACATAAATTGAAATTATAAGTTATACCTGTGTAACTGTACTTCCCATAAGCTCCATAACTTGACGAGGCAAAATTTCATTTGTATTACTTCCATGTCCTAACTGACCATACATTCCTGCACCACAAGTAAATACACCACCATCCTGAAATAATTATTTTACAAGAGTACAAAAAAGACTTTTTATAATACAAATAAAAATACTTACCACTGTTAAGAATACAGAAAATTCTTCTCCACATGCTGCATAACATACTTTTGCATTTTGTAAAGTCTGTAACTGGCAAGGGAGATTTCTGTCTTGTGTATCGTTTAACCCTAATTGACCAAATGTATTTTTACCCCATCCAAACACAGTTCCTATAGTAAAATTTAATTACTTTTATTGTTCTTATAAGCTTAATTTTCATTGTTTTCCTCGTATTACCTGATTTTGATATAGCTATACTATGATATCCTCCACAAGCAATAAAGCCAATAGGTATAGCAACTATACTACTTATGAGCTTAGGTTTTATTTCACTTTTAACATCAGATCCTAAACCAAGTTGCCCTTCACTATTAGACCCCCAACTATATAACTCTCCATTATTCGTTAACGCAAGTGCGTGGTTTGCACCACAAGCTATCTGTACAATTACACTTGTACCTAAAGTTTTTACCATACGTGGTGTACATTCAACAGTATTTTTAGAATTTAAACCTATAATTAAGTTGAAATTTAAAATTAAAATATAACACTTACGATTATTTAATACAAATTTAATGTTACCATTACCTAGCTGGCCATCTGCATTAGAACCCCAACTAAACATCTGACCCCATTCATTTATAGCTAATGTATGATATGCTCCACAAGCTGCTTTTTTAAACACAAATGCATCCAATCCTGGTATCAGTTCTAAAAGTACAGCAACTTTCTTAGTATATTTGCAAATTTTATTTATTTAATCTAATATTGGATATACTTACGTAACCTTCTTCTCCCCTTTTCATGACCAAGTTGACCATAATCATTATTTCCACATGAATATATTTGACCATCTCTGGTAATAATGACTGTATAATTTTTACCACATGCCACTATATAACAATTAATTCAAAAGATAAGAATCTCGTAACATTTATACAAATAATAAGTTTTATGATTGTGCCCTTACCATCCTCAACTTCTGCAGCTTTCTCAAAATCAACTTCACGAGGAGTCAAAACATGTTCATCCTCTGTACCACCCAAACTCAATTCCCCATGTATAGTACTACCCCAACAAAACATATCTTTGTTTATTGTAGCTGAAAGATGTTTTACCGCTATAACAGGCTCAGAAGCCAAACGTCTTTTTTTTGTCCAATTTGCCTATACAGATAAAAATACAAAAGTAAAATGTAATTATTGACATTCCTATATTTGTATTTTACATATTAGACAGTTAATTCTTTAAAAAATTATCCCATTCTCTTGTTATTTGTTTTGTACTTGTTACAAGCAGGATTGTAAAGTAATATAAGGACAAATTCCTAGAATATATATTTGGCAATGCATGACATTTAGAAGAAAAAAGACAATAAAGGAATATAACTGAAGATTATTGCAAAGTTGTAAATAAATTACATCGATTTTATAATTTTAGCAGCAAAAGCATATACCTGAAAAGCATATAAAACATACATTAATAACTTTATATACAGGTATCATATATTTAATATACAGTATCTCAAACTAAATCAAAAACAGAGTACTAATAAATAAGAGTCATCAATTTGCATTTCACAAAGTATCTATTTGCAAAAAATCTATTCAGATCATAGATTTTATAGTAACAAATGATCGTAATCTTTGAATATATTTATTTCAATATCGCTTATAATTCAATTTATATCAGATTTCTGTTTTTGTTTTTATATACTTTAGTAGCCAGTTAAATATCAACCAACAGTTCTAAGATTATTTATACATAATTTGACTAAATAAACTGTATCTTAAGATATTTTTTTAATTTAATAAAATAATTGCAACTGCTAAATAAGTCCTTTCATGTTATTCACTTGTTATTAACACGTTGTTAACTTCAAAAAAAGATCAACACTTTTATGTTATACATTAAGAGTATAATTCTTTATTTTAGTTGAATGAATTAAGTAGCTTATGTATGTACATTATATATGGAAATCTTCTGAATTGTTTAATTATACATTAGAAATATGACAACTTAAAACTAT
Source organism: Calliopsis andreniformis (assembly GCF_051401765.1). NCBI lineage: Eukaryota > Metazoa > Arthropoda > Insecta > Hymenoptera > Andrenidae > Calliopsis > Calliopsis andreniformis. The sequence continues at coordinate 1,317,965 of NC_135063.1, forward strand.
ATATTTTCAATAGGAATTGTTACAAGCCAATTTCATGAATTTCATGCGAACAATATACATGCGAAACTATACATACTTTGAAAGTCCTATGTTGTAATCTAACGAATATATGTGATAACTTTTGAATGAAAACAGATTTAGTAACTAACCATATTTTCTGTTTCTCTCAAACTGAAAGCATCAGAGATGTGGATGGGACATGCTATTTATGAAAAACATGTGGTATGTCCTAAAAATAACATTCTTTATAATTTCTTCATAAACAACTCTGAATTAGAATACTGATAAGAAAAGAACATTATTTTTACATGTTGATATTTTTAAAGAAAAAATGATTTATTTTAATGCTATTGGAGTGTATAAAATACTACTTCATTTTAACATAAAGCAAACGTAAAAAGAAAATTAAATTTACGTATACATAAAAATTAACCTAAGTAATATTACTCTTTATCATCATGAAAATTTTGAGATATTAATTGAACCTAAGCATGACATTGCGCAAATAGATATTATCATATCAAAGGTAACGTACTTGAAAAAATTCTTTTCATCGCATGTTTTTATCCTGTCATGTACGAAATTTGAATGGGTTAGGTTAAGTAAAACGGTAAAAATTTAAATACGTGAACTCAGAATCATGATAACGTTTAATAGAGTAAAAAGTTAACAAATTAACAACAAAAGAGCAGGTCAAAGAGAGAAATGCAGCAAATTTCATTTAGAAGCTGTTGGTAATTATCCTCATGATAAAACTTTTTTAATGGTATTATCTTCATTTAATTACTTACATTTCTTGAAACTACTATTTATTTAAGACGTTTAAGTATACATATTCAAAAAGCAGATATCTTTTTTAATGCAACAAAAATTACAATTTGAAAATGTACAAATTACTATAGGTGAACATTCACTATTTTAATATTGCTTGTAATTATGCTTAAGTATTATTTTATGACAAAATCAGAGTACGATCTTGTATGTATATGAACTCAGCTTACTCGATTTTGGGTTAACTCACACATGTGCACCTAGGTATACCTAGAACCACCTAGGACATACCTTCACTGTTTATTCTCAAAAGTTATTATTTAATAGTTAATTAATATCAATAATACTCTCAGAAATAATTACAGGATCGCGTCTGAGTCAGGATTTGCATAAATGTCTATTGAACTAGATCGAATAATATATACAATACATACAGATTACGAACATACTGTTCGTGCCTCACAAGACGTCGTCTCGCGAAACACATTAGTGACAAGTGACAATACTTTCCACGAGACTTCTTTTAGAACACACCTATTTATACATACCACCAATATAATCTTTTAAACCTCGTTTACTACCTGTCAAATTACCTGTTCTTGCAGCGGGCAGCTCTTATTTATTTGAAATATTTTTTCAAGTTCTTTTGAAATTTTACATCACGGATCATATTAAAAAATTAGTTCAAGTCATTTACCTACATATTCCTAGCTTAAACTCGACTGGCGTAAATGAGGTTTTAAGATCTAGTAAATTTAGTGAAATATTGATGAAATTGAAAATAAAGAATTAATTGTAGTTTTTGGATAAATAAAAACTGTAATGATGTAAAGGTAAATGTATCATATTAAGAGTGAAATTTTGATTTATTAGATAATAATATGCAACAATGAATTGTAACTTTCAATGGAAATGACACCCATCTAAAAGGTAATAGTTTATGATTTTACCCCTTCTCGGAGGAGAATCGAGCGAGCGGGTGGGCAGGCGGCAGCCATATTATCAGTGAGGTGTCAGTATTGTCTGAATGTGACGGGATTTTTGGGTGTGGATCGTACAATTTCCTGTCGTTTGCTGGCCGCGGCTATAGTGCAAGTGCAAGTGCCACCGGTCTATCGTGAATGTGTGGCACATGTCTTATAGGACACGTATCTTATAAATACGATAATGTAAGTTCTGCAAAACGAATTGTTGCTTAATATTAAGCGAATATAGGAGTACATTTTTTAAATTGTAGAGGAAATCAGTTTTCTTTTTGAAATCGGTGCGAAAATACTATTATTCCCAATATTATTGGATGCCTTCGCGACGACGTACACATTTGCTTTCTTCTTTTCTCCGGGAAACTAACCTCTTGCTTACTAACCTACATTATAGTTCAACCCATTAAATTGTACAATTAGTTGGCAGCGGTGTAAAATAATTGTTGTTATAAACGTGTGGTTCTTTCTTGTCGATATCGTCACATTGTGAATTACATTTATATGGTAAACCTGTAAACGTATTTACTTCGTAATTTCATTCATCAAAGGTGACATTATGCTATATTCGAATCCTTTTTCTTTGTACGAAGGCGTAAGAAATAAGTATGTCAATGGAAAATAAAATTTTATCAACATAAATGAATAATTAATTATTGCCCGAAGCAGTGTTCAGTTGGTCGGTGCTACGTTATTTTAAAGTCTATGTACGTATGTACAATATACTTTCTGTAATGCGAAATACCCGGTGCCTTGCGGAGCGTTTAGCTGCCGTTCTTTTCCTTTAAAGTAAAATGAGACGATAGAGACAGGATATACGCTTACATTTCTGTTAATCCCACGCATTTTTAGTCAGGCTCAGCAATTAGTTATACCACTATACATTATATATCGATACACATAATAAAGATTTCCCAACGTTCCTTTAACTTATATTTTAAAAGTAATTGCTATTTTGCTTATTGCTGTATTGTTTATTTCATCAAATTCTGTATTACAGCGTTTTATTAGAGATTCATAATATACGTATACAGAACAAGAAAAGTACACGATATTTAGAGGTATTTCATAAGTTTTCAATTAGTGCACGTATGATTTATCATTTGATGTTGTATTATGCGTCAATGAGTAACCTTGAAAGACATTCCTCCCGTTCATTTCTATCGTTGCGTGAAGATTTCAAATGTATGGTATTTCACGTATTTACATTTTTTTCTCAAAAATTGTTTTTCCCTCTCAACGCGTACTCGTATCGCATGCAAAAAAACGTTCAAAACTTTTTCATTCTCTACTCTATACGTATACGTAAACATACACTTATCGTTACCCTTCCGTTCAATTATCATATCACTAAATAAAATAGAAATAAATTTTGAATTTACGCGGCAAAGGTGAAACGCGTTTGGATACTCGTTGATAAGCATAAACAGGGATTTTGCGACAAGTATTTCGGAATTCTCACGCAGCCAGTTTGAAACGGAGACTTTATTAATAGATGCTTACTATCTCCATACTTCGTGAAAAGTTGGACGGATACGACAGGCAGAGCTTTTTTACCGCTGCTGGGCGCTGACAAAAGTGAGACGAGATACCAACGGTTCAACGGACGTTGGTGGTCCTAGATAAACGGAGAATGCTAGACACCACCGTGCAGGCACTCCTTTCCGCTAGTGGATGTCGGTCACGCGGATTTACATTATAACCTGTCTCTTCTTCCAATATGGAGACACATGCGTGTATCTCTTGACTGTATACGTACCGCTTTGCTTGTTTAATTACTTATTGTAACAAATAATAACTTGTTCGTTAATTTTGTTGATAGATACTAACAGCCAACATTGCGCAGTATTATAACGTGCTTAAAAGTTCGCTACCTACAGATTTGATGGTGTACGTTTGTATAAACTATTCACCGAAGAGTTTAGAAAACATGTTGTAATAGTCCTAGGTATAAGAATTGTAAATAAATTGTAATTAAGTGGATAAGACCTAGATCAGTAAATCATGTTTGTATTATACACAACATTGACTTGTGATTCGAGAATGTCCATTTCTACAGTTAGATCGTTACATTTTTATTACTATTGTATTAAAATAAGGTGTAGGATTTAGAAAAATGTTATAATATACATGTAAATATGATTACAAAAAGTATAAACTTTATTCGTTATAGTTAATTTTCGTTACAGACGGATAGTTTCGTTGTTTAATACGAGAAGACCAAGCCGCCACAATGCCGAAATCGGTATGTATATTCGCATAAACATAAGTCAATAAATTTGATTTTAAATAAAGTTTGCATTCCATTTTACATTACTGAAAACACATCATTAATAATAAGTTACTAGTCTCAAGTACTTTGTATGTAGTTAGCAAAGTAGGTGATTTCCTAGTTACAAACTAGGAACTAACTCCCCCTTACATAGGACATTGAAAACGAATATAGGGAAATTGCTACTTTACTTACGTAAAATAAATGCCAATATAATAAATTTAATGTAATACTAAAATTATTTTATTTATGAAAACGATGTTTTTTAAAAGAGATCAGAATTAATTTTTATTCATTTTGGTTATATGTAATTAGTCTACTCTCTTATTATATGTAATTCAATGTTATATAAAAGATGATGAGAACGTTATATACATTTTTTAAAGATAAGTTATCTTATAATGATTAACAAAATTGTTTAGTCTGTTTACTATAAATACAAGTATTCCTTATCGTTAGATTAATATACAATACGTAATAACGTACTTTTTAATACTTTTACACATGCAAATTGGGTGCTGTTAAAATCATTTATCAGCGTACTCCTTCAAAGTATAACTTCCATTTTTCATAGTAATTTCTAATTTTACGGATAAGAAACTACAACTTTACGCTTCTTATACATGCATAGGTATCTAGTTGTAGTTTCCAGTTATGTATTAACTCTTTGCGCTTTCCGTGAAGATATTTTAAAATGAATGCATACATGGTTCGCTTCACGATTCCTTTATCTATTTACCTACACGAATAAAAAGTTAACCTCGCAAAATTAGTAATATACAAGTCATATGTATGCACGAGTACATAATGAGCAATTTCATATGTATGCACGTATAAAACGTTAAGTTCCAAGAATGAAGAAAAACCTATTTTATTTTGATTTGAAAATGATCAGATATGTACATTACAGATAGTGTATTAATAACTGACCAGACGGATTACACAATTAACATTAACAATGTACACTAATTCTTTCTTCAACATCGCTACGTTTCATTCCATTTTTTAAAGTTTTTCACCCATCCGTTAACCATGTTAGAGCGAAACCGTGCTATAGAAATGCCGCGTCAATTATGATTCCATCGATGCAACAGTATTGTACGAGTTTTATAACCTTTTTGATGGACATGAACCGTATTAACGGACACCGGACACGCATCGTCTTCTCGAGAAAGAGCTGCTTCCTTCCGTACACCCGGTATCTGAGCGAAACGCTGATTGGTTGTGGCTGTGTACACCGGCTTCCTCACGTGATTACCTTCGTTTCTTCTCTCTCTTTCTCTCTCTCTCGCTCGCTCGCTCGCTCTCTGTCTCTGACGTATTACAACGAACGAATCAGAAAGAGAGGAAGCAACGATGCACTGGCCCGCAAAGTAGCGGAGTGGGGAGGACGCTACCGGCTGCACTTGCCCCTTAGCCCATTGTCGCCCGTCCCGAGACCGGTAAAAGTCGACAGTCGAACAGTTCAATCTGCATGGAGTATTCGTTCCTCCGCAGCTGCACGTTCTGATATTTACAGTGATTCGTTGAAATCAGTCGCGTCTGAGCACGTAGCACGCGGAAGTTACCCGACTTGAGTCGCGTCAACGGTTCATCTCTTCGCCCGTTTGAATTTGCGTGTCGTTGCAGCCATGGTTGCCGGTGGTAAGATGGTAAGCGTTCGTGTCCTTCCACGATTCATCGAGATACCTTTTACGGAAGCATCGTCGAAGAGATGCATGTGTTCTTCGCGATTGTTACGTTTAGTGCGCGTTTCTCGTTCTTTTTCCCCTCGAGAATTCAATTTGTGATCTTTCCTTGTAAGAATGGGGTTAGAAGTGGCGTCTTTGTATCTACCGGGTGACACGATTCGTTGCCGAGCGTAGACTGTGCGTTTCTGATTCTTTTTCTGATCTTTTTTTCGCATATGAAGATGAACGTCAGGGTGACGACGATGGACGCCGAACTGGAGTTCGCGATCCAGAGTACGACTACGGGGAAACAGCTCTTCGACCAGGTCGTGAAAACGATCGGGTTGCGCGAAGTTTGGTTCTTCGGTCTTCAATACACCGACAATAAGGGCGATCTGACATGGATCAAGCTGTACAAAAAGGTAGGATGATTGTTCATTCATTATATTTTATTTAATATATGCAGGTTTAGATAATAGTGCCCAGTGGCCCTATCCTCTCATGCGTAAACCGAAGGCAGTAGCTGAACATTTTGGTGCTTTCGTAACTGCTGTAGTTCGTGAAATTTAATCTATATGCATAAAGTATCGAGTATATCCTGCCTTGTAGACATCATGAAAATAACGTTATTTATTATAATGGGAAAATAGGAAAGTTGTTGCTTTCACGAGATCAGTTTTAATAGGACGTGAAGCATGGTGTAGAGTACAACGAATAATTTAGCATATAGTGTGTGTATACATAATTAATTAAATATTTTTTCGAATCGAAAGTTTCAAACTTCGATTACTGAAAAAGTTTTATAATTCTACGTGTAAAAAGATTCAATGTTGTTTGATGGCAATTAGTTATGACAGTGTGAGAAATACAATATATGTATGTGTAGTGAATATATGTATGAACATATGTATATTGCAATGATTTGAACTAAGAATTTCCTCGTGTATTTACGAAAAACGCAATTTTAAATTGGCTTTAAATTCAAATTTGAGTCATTAACATTTGCCGTTTGTTGTAATTATATGCAACTGACATTGAATTCGGACATTTACGTCAGATCGGGAAAAAAGTGACCTATGGTGAAGAAGCATTGACTGTGGTTGCTGATGTCATCGACTTTCGTAATTTCAGAAATTTTGTATTATGTAATTTCTATTTCTTAACACTTAGTTACAGATTGTTTATCGTATTTTATAGTTGAAGAAATTTTAATTAAATTTATCTTATCTGTGCAATATTTATTTCAATTAATGAGTAGGTATAATTATTTTACATTTAGCAAAAATTCCGAATAAATTTCATTAATAATAATAATGTTGCAATACTTGTAATTAATTCTATTTATTTCAATATCTGAACTTTTCAAGATGTTCGTTATATAAATACGATTTGAAATACCTTGTATGTTAAGATTCTACTTGATGTATGTTGTGAGAAGTAGTTAATGTTACTTACCATCTGACGGTACTTGTTGAAATTTAATACCTCAAATTCATAATCATTTTTATAAATTATATTAGTGTTCATGAATTTTATCGTTCCAAATTCCATAGAAAATTTTATTTAATATATTTGGCTTTTATCTTAACAGCCATCTTTTTCGATGTTTTACTTTGTTAATGATAGACCCTATTGATTAGGCCTAAAAGTATTTAGTAAATAATAAATGAAGACATAATAAAGTATAATATATAAGTGCTTTTTCAACAAGTAAATGAGAAATCATTGATTACCAAGATAAAGTAAATAAATTTGAGAAACGCAGAAATTGTATCACTTTTTCCAACTTTATGAACTCACTGACGAAATGGTTAAACTATTGCTAAAACAAACCAGCAAAATCATGGAAAAATTACATAGTTTAATTGCACGATAGTCGAAGGACGTTGTCTTTTTTTAAATGAGTGCAAGCAGTTTGAATTTAGACGCCCGATTCGAAGGGTACTACAGGTAAGTACGAGCGAGTAGATGTTACCTTCCGTCTGCTTTCACCGAGCGGTGATGTGGACGCGCCTTCACCTTGACATAGTCACGTTGGTACTTTTGTCTTCTCGATTTTTCTCCTTTTCACCCGTGATGGTTCTGCACTTCAACCATATCAGTCTAACGATTGTTTTCCGAGTTCTCCTCTTTCGTTTTTCGTTCGTTAACAGTCCACAGCAAACTTAGGATTTTTTAAAGGAGAACCCGAGAAATGATGGTAGTCGAAGCGTAATGACCAGGTGAAATTCTGCTTGACTAAATATAGAGGCGAACGATTTGCGATCTTCTGGAAAGTGACTGAAATTGTAAAAATTGTTGGGAGCGTGATTCTGCAGCCTGTGTATGAAACTCGTACGTTTTAAAATCTTTTGTGCGGAAACGGTTTTCCTGTGAATTTTGCATAGTGCGGATTGTATGGTTTAATTATTCCTTACCACATCCGCATTCATTTTTTCTTCGAATGACGATAGCTTTGTCTGAAATTCTTGTTGAGGAATATATTCGATCGTTCGTATTCGAATCTTAATAACAGTTTTCTATCATCGTATCGTTTTTAATTGCCTGTAAAACTGAAATAGGTTTCAATTGTTGCTAACATGTTGATTGAGTGATCGAATTGTTCGGTTAATTGTAGGAATATGTTTGGCCTCCTTTGCGGACATGTTGTAATCAGAATCAGAAAAGTTTATTTCTGATTTCTTAATAGAAAAGTAAAGATTAGATAATGTAATTATGTTATCTGTTATTACAGATAGCGTCAAGTACTTCGCTTCCACTATATACATTAACATAAACAATAAATAGAATAGGCGTATAGATTGTATTCATTGTATCTATTTTGCCAGTGTCTCGTGGGAGACAGTATTTTGTGTAGAGCTAATGATTTCGACACTTTATCCTTTAAAGTGCACACTATATGTATATAGGAGAAATGCGGTACATCTTTCGGGAATAATATATTACAATGAATTAAACAAGTGTTGCGTTTATCATCAATTCGTGTAAAAATAAATATTCTAAAAAGTTTAGTTCATTATAGTACAGAAACTATTATTTAAGGGAATGACAAAAAACAGTTAATATTGAAACTTCATTTTCTTAGTTTTTCTTTTTCATTTAAAGTACATTTGCTTTTTATGTATTAAATATTATTTACAACTTGCTAATCATTTACGGGGGTATTAATCTGAACACTTAAAGGACCTAACACTTTTATTCTTTATGTTATATAGGGTGTCTCATGCAAGCAGGACAAGTTGTATTTTCAAAACGATTAGAAATGGATAAAAATTCATGAGACAAAATTAATTGGTATCAAATGATGCGTAACGTGGAAATAAAATTATGTATTAGATTTTTCCATAAGTCCTTTTTAGTTTTCTTACTGAAGCTTCGTTTATATTAGACAACTTTTGATCGGATAACCGAATTGATCAACCTAAAGTCGTTTCAAATTGTCGTTTCAACTTGATTGAAATTGTGTTTACACAATTTTTATTTCTCAATTTTTATTACTCAAAACATGCAATAACACTTTCTTCCAAGAGATTCCTATCGTTTTGACTGATCTAAATGATGCAGTTTTTTAATTTTCAAAAAAGCACGAAGGTGCTTATGCCACAAACCAATTAGTTTAAAAGCGATTACGGGTAAAAGTTTGCCTAATTACATTTGTGATTATAAGTACATTTTCGCTGAACTATTCACGTGTGCTATCATGCATTATAAATTATTTGTAGGATACCATAATACTTTGTGCATTACAGGTTTTTTTCTTGTAGAGATATTTAAAAGATAACATTTATATTCATTCTGTTATGTAAGAACATAAAAAATTACAGAAAGAAATATAGTATCTAGTGTTAACAACGTGAAAAAGATAATGAAAAAGTGTTGAGACTACTATAGAGGATCGTTGTATGAAGAACATTGTATTTGTAGCATAAATATGTCATAACTTTAGAGCTGATAAGTTTAAGATATGAATACCTTAGTACTTTTTCTATAAAGATTGAAAAACTGTGTCAAGTAGTGGAGCTAAAACTGTAAGGTTGGGCTTTAAAAAAAATGGGACCTTTTAAAATCTAGTAAAATTATTTCTAAGTTATGCATCATTTGATATCATTTAACATTGTCTCATAATATTTGTATCTATCTCTAACCTTTTCGAAGATAGAGCTCGTCTCTTGGTAAGTTTCTTGGGACACCCTGTAGTTCATGATCAACGTTTTCTTGTAATATATTTAAATGCACGACTACTAACATGAACTATTAAATATGTTAAGTTATATCGATTTTTAAATGTAGATTTCCAAATGAGACTAACAAGGTTGTAATGTGTGATACGTACAAAAAAAATTGATTAGGTAATAAAATCTTTACCTATTTAAATAATCTAAGCCATTTGTGTGGCACATTTATACTCATCCATTGAAATGGTTAGTTAGCGCATTTTTATTTTCATGAGTTCAATTTGAAAGTACATATGAAATAGTAGTAAACACAAGCGAAAAAATTAATCGCTTCAACGATATAAAAAATCTCAATGAGGAAGTAGTGTTATGGGTTCAGTTGTATAGGTACAAAGTACATTTCAGGAACAGATCGGTCAATTTCATGTATTTTTATTTTAATGTTGAAGTAAGAAGTGCATTTATAGCCATGTAATTATTTCTAATTTTTGTATTGCTTCTCATGTTGAATTTGTAAGACGTTGAATACTGTTCAGTACTACTTATAAAATAATATACATATTAAAATGAGTGTTTCTCAGAAAATTAGAAATTTAACCATGACTACTCAATATCTAGTGATAATTTCGAAATGTTCTATATAAAGCGCGCCTTATTCTGCTTTGTTATGTAACAAATAAGTAATAAAATTTCCACTTTATGTAACTTACCTATTCGAATCAATTTACAGTTCACTAGTTTGATAAATATCAAAATCGAATATTTCTTTAAATATATTTTTTCTTTCAATTTTCGAGAATTAGAAGTGTTTTCTTAAAAAGAAATTTGGGTAAATGAGATTACAGAGAAAATCGTCAATTTTATATCATTCGTGTATTTTAGTGTTTTTTAAAGTCTTCCGTGAAATGTTAGCGTTTCAACAATTTTGAGGTTTGTGAGATAAAGATGTTTTATTTTAATGCTGCAATTATTGCATGTTTTGTTATGAGTGAATTCTCCTTTAAAACTTTTTTTTTTCATTTAACACCTTAAAATAAGTTCATATGATCGGAGATATAGTGAAGTTAGTTTAATAAAGATGTTTTTTAATCTTTTGAGAAAGATGTTTTGATGATATTGAAACTCAATTTCTTTCGAGTAGTAGCGCATAACATTTCAAGTTTATCAAGGAGATAATGCATATAACTTGGTGCAATATGATGTGAATTAATATTTGGATAGCAAATATATCAACTAATGTAAACCAATCTAAACATTTATGCTTCGATTGTGATGTTACTCGCATATAAATGGCGGTTATTTAATTTACACGATTACGAGTGACATTAATGTAGATTCGTAACGTTGCTAGGAAAAAAGGAATACGGGAAAATTGACGAAAGACTTAGTTTAAACAAGTACACGTATACGTATAAAATTAAAGCTGTTGTATTTACAAGGGAATATCGCGAAGTGTGAATCTCCGATTTTGATGAAACTTGGCAAGATTGTAGAGTAACCGTAAATATTCGACACGTATTTTTTTATCGGCTGTACTTCATGTTAAAGGGATCATAACCACCCCCAAAGTTGGGGGTGGAAAACATATTTCGCTTAATATCTTCAAAACTACCGCGTGTAGCAAAATGGTATAAACGGGACGACTGCGGGTCAACTTGTCAATGTGTGACGTCTTCACCGATTTCGATGAACTTGTGAAATATGTGTTGAAGTATATAAAGGACAACATTCTGAACAAATTTTTGGTATGCATATACTAGGCGGTTGGCTTTAGTTTCCGAGATATTCGTGAAAAACTACTGGGCGGGGGTCCGCTAGAGTCCCCGGACCCCCAGCGAGCTCTTGGGCCCAGAATCGAGGGTAGGGGGGTTTCAACTTGGAAAATATTGTCTATGCTCGGTGATCTGCCATGATATAACTTTTACAAAATATAACTTTCAATATATTTAGACTACTTCAAGTAGAAATTCGTTCGTATTGTACCCTAATCTGTACATTTATCGCTAATCCAGACCTAATTCAGATGTGGCTCTTGAATCGCTGTAAAATGTAATTGTCTTTCAAAGGTACGTTTTTGGTGAATATACCATCTACATGAAATTTTGTCGGTTGCTGTACTGTGTAGCGCCGCGCTGTGTTCTGAGAAAGAACAGTCAAACATTCGAGCACGCTGACGAGTATGTGTCACGCTCGTATACGTGAAGATGAAATTCAGTGTGTAGTAGCGGCAGTTTTTCGCGAATATCTCGGAAACTAAAGCCACCCGCCTAGTATACGTATAGGAAAAAGTTGTTCAGAATGTTGTGCTTCATAATATATTTGAAGGTCATCAAAATCGGTGTCAAATTCACCTATATAAACAGTTTTTGAAAATATCAACTTGTTTAAAAAATATATTAAGAAATAGTGTATTTTGGTTGCTTTCACTGACTAAATGTTGATCCATTTTTTCACAAATTTGTATCTGAATACTATCTACCAAAACACAAAATACGGTTAAAATAGAATTTTGAATTTCAACGTTGTAAACAAAATAATAACATTCCTGGTTAGACTATATTTTGTGCGAAATTGAGCACTGAAACGAGAGACTTTAAGAAACACATACACTCAACTTGAGGGTGGTTTTCACTCTCTTAACATGAATTAGAGTCGACAAAAAATATACGTGTCGAATATTTTCGGCTACTCTACAATCCTGCCAAGTTTCATTAATGTCGGAGATTTATATTTCGCGATGTTCCCTTGTTAGTATAGTACTGCCTCGATACGAGTAAACTTTTAGTAGTAAAAGGCGGTAACACTAATTGTAAGACAGGTCGAATAGTATCCAACTCTCTAGAGAGTAGCACCTTGTCCCCCGAGCAGTTTACTTGTTTTGAGGCAATATTGTATAATAAAACTTCTAATGAATATCAGTTGATAACCAAAGTGTAGAACCTGGCATATCGACTTGTTAATAAGTTTTTAAATTTGTTTTGTACAGAAAATTAAAAAGGAGTTTTTTTACAATTAATTTGAGAGCAAGGTACGATAAACGCGTTGTCATGAAACTTACAAAAAGTAATCAGCGTACTTGTATTGTATAATTGAAGCTATTTAGTATTGATTTATAGCAATGAGGGCATAGAACATACTGGAGTTTTAGTTCCAGTATCTAAATGTAAACAATCGAGAATAAAATAGTAATTCACCAGTGCAAGGGGTTAACATGAATTTAATGATCAATTTAGGTATCAATATCAAGATTTAGATATCAAATATTAATTTAGGAATGGACTCATTGCCACAACGCAATTATTTGAGTCTTATATTATTAATACATATAATCTGCATTCGTAAAAATATGTGTTGTTCAATGTTTTAAACGTACTACATTTGACTGAGGTTAAATATGTTTTATAAGCAATTAATCATTCATTCAAAACTCCAGGAATTGTTTCCTCATCGTGCCTGAATCAGATGTACGATTTTTATTTCAAAATTATATACCAAAAACGGTAATCTCAAAAATACCTTATTCAATCTAAAATTGTGAATTCTAAGGAAGATTAACCACTTCAAAAGGCAATGACGTTGAACCTTGTTAAACATAATCTCTTAAAATCCGACAAAATTTATGACAAATATCTGTAGCTGTAATTAATTACTTGCAGGGTATAATAAAGATGAGAAATTCTATATTTTCGGAACATTACAAAAGAACTAGTGGTCGGTCCTTTAAGTGTATAATAACATTTTGTTAATAATATCGTTAATATTTTTTTGTTGTAGTTAAATGAAGGAAAGACGAATGCTTATTTTAGTTTCCAACTGAATTTCAATAATATTTATTTAAATGAACCTTTCTTCTGAAAAATACGTGTCCTTCATATAGGGTGAGGATGCCGATTACTCTATGGTGACCCATACACATACAATATGTAGCACTATTAAACTGAAAATATTTGATTTTATTGCGGAAAGAAAACAGATATACTCAGATTAATAGTGCCGCATCATGTTGTATATGAAAATAAGGGGGGAGAGGGCTACAGTAAAGTGCAAGCGTCAGTAATTGATAGTCTTACCCTGTATACTTTAGTAAAATAGTAAAATAATTTAGTAAAATAATTCATACCATACTTTTATCAAACACCGATGATGGTTGGGCTCAAGACACAATAGAAAAACATCGTATAAAGATTATTAAAAAGATGACAAATAATGAAGTTCGAAGACAAATGCATTACTCCAGGCAGAGCTAGTCAATTGAATTGAAATGTGTGGCGTTTTTCGTATTACTAGTCATTGCTCGATCCTAATAAGTAGCAGCTAATCAGTAGGTATCCTGTTGGATCGATTGTTAGAATTGGTATTACAGTTTTTCTTTAACAAACTCAACGATTTCACGCAGCCGGAAAACGCAATAGCGAGGGTGGTGAAGAAAGAGGTGAAAAAGAAAGTTCGAAAGCTGAGAGGTTGCTCGGACTCGGACACGGACGACGACGAGTTTGAGGATGACCTGGTAAGCGATCAGACTCAGAACTCGATTTTCTCATGACGCCGAGATCCTCTCCAGCGTGGAAATGAAGGAAAGGTTCAGACGAGAAAGGTGGTAGAAAGGTAGAAAGGTCAGCGTTTCTTACACTTTTCTTTCATCGTCGAGTATTTGAATTTGGATTAAGTACATACATTAGCGTATATGGAAAGTTCGCTTTCAACAAGTATGTATGTAGTAATCGGACTTAGTAATTCTGATTTTAATGAAATTTTTAATGAGCGTAATAGAACATGACAACAAAACAAATGGTACCAAAAAATAAACGTCTTTTTTAAATAAATTCTCTGAAAAGGTAAAAATAGTTTTTTACGTCATTGGAATTTTCTGCTTTTTGATATATTTTTATAACGACACAAGATACAGCAAAGCTTTTGATGCATTGAATTTCAGATGACCTTGAGTGCAAGAATTGTTTCTCCAAGACCTTCTATGAAATTATTTGAGAAACGTGATACAAATGTATAGTAATAATACATACCTTGTTTGTCTTTTATATTTTTTCGTTGTCATACAAAAAATGTGACCCTTCTAGACCCAAGATAACGACTTATCGTTATTTGTTGTTACTTTGAGCAAAAAAAGCTTAATTAATAAAAACTTTTATAAAGCTAATTTTATATCATTAAGAGTGCAATCATATTAGAAAATACAAGTAACAATTGTTATGCAAATATAAAAACTAGGTTTTTGCGATAAGTTGAATAAAACTCGAATTTCTAAAATTCCATCGCACTGATTCAAGAATCTGACGAATCTATACTTCCTGTTTATTGGTTTGCAAGGCATACAGTAAAATATTTAAAACTAACTATTGATAGTTTAAATTTTACCTTCAACATGTGAGATCTGTATTCGAGGACCAATGATTAAGTTCTTGATTCTTTGTTTTACGTTAGGTAAAATATTCAGCCTTTTTGATAAAATCATTTTTTTCTCTATCTTTGTATGGCATTTATTTTTACAATTAGGCAGAGAATGTTTTGTAAACTGTTGATGCGACTGATATGATTGATGTAACCGAAATACTATTGAACACTGTTCAACATACGATCGCTGATCAAGAATGTTTATATTCGTCGCTGTTTGTTCGTTCACGTTCGCGTTTGTCTTCAGTCTGGACATAATTACTTATAGAACTATGTTTTTTTTCTTTTTTTTCCCTTCAAAAGTTGATGTTTTATTTAAAATAGCAATCTTGTACCTATAAAGTACTGCTTTCTTGTATGGGTTATTCAATAATATTTATGCTAGAGAATCTGTTATAAAAGTACTTGATATAGTAAGTGGTAAAGTACGTTCAATAACTGAAACAAGTTAACTTAGCGATAAGGGGAATACAAATAGGTGGATAGAGAGGCAGAGATTTTAATACAATGCCATCGTAAACACGTGTATTTATGTATAAAAGTCAACATGATTAAATACCTAAAAAGGTCAATGCCTTTGGTAATCCACACTTCACCTAATTCTTACACTTACCAGTAGATATTTTTCAAGTAACACGTTATCATATTACCGATAAACCTTTCGAAAATTAGACGTCGAATGATTTTTCCATTGCTTTGGGTGTTTCTCATCGTTGGTTTTATTCTATTTGTTATATTCTTATGCTGTTTTACGAAATGTAAAAATATTGAAGATAGCATGAAACACTTATTCGAGAAACGACATGTAGGAAGCAACGAATTAAGAGGGTACGATTAGATACGTCAGAGCAGCGACATTACCGACAAAATTAGGCAAAACATGGGTTCATGCCCCGCCAATTTTCGTCCTTACATAAGAAGATTTTGAGTTGGGAATGCGTTCATTTGGAAAAAAGTTCAACGCAGCGCAGTCAACTCGTGATTTAACGAAATTCTGTTAATATTTAGCAATACGAGCGTTACAAAGTAGAGCAAAAACCTATCATTCACGCCCATGGAATTCAAGCATTTTCCTGTAATTTAGAGAGTGTTTTGAACGAAATCACGAGTTGATTGCACTGAATTAAACTTTGTTCTTTCGAATGAACCGTTTTTCAGGTCAAAATCTTCTTACACAAGGACGAAAAGTCGCAGGGCATAAACTCATACCATAGTATTGCTTTTTGCTGGGTTATATCGATAAAATAGAATAAAAAATGTGACAAATTCAGCTGGGCTTTTGCGAATCAGGCGGCGCCTAATTTGGAAGGCTGCCGATGTGGAGTTGGAATCCGTAATATCCAAATTGGCGATGGGAGTTACTGAAAATTTCCTCCTCCACATTCCCTGTGCACCATAAGTTCATTATAAGTAACGCATTCCAGCTTCTAAATATTGTACTTTTTAAATACAAATTTTCGTTTATAAATACATATCTAACATATAGATACATACATTTGTGTGTGATTGTGTGCGTTGTATATGTACACATATGTATACACGCAATATACATATACTTATTATAGAAAAAAGTTCAAACATTTATTAGATATGTATTTACAAATGAAAATTTGTATACCAAAATTGCAATATTTCTGAAGTAACATTACATACAATTTAAACATTTAAAAAAAAATAGAAAGGTCCTTTTCATATTGGGTGTCGATCACAGGATCTATCATTTAGAAAGAAATCATCATCCGTAGATACTCAACAGTTTTCCTTCAGACTATTATTATTTTCTAAGTACATATATACGGACGATGTTTTAATTGTTCATAAAAAATATACGTAGAGATATTCCCCAGAATGTCATCACTTGATCTTTCCTCAGACTCAATCCTCAGAATTTCCTCAATCACAGGCGCCCTAGGTGATTGCTTCAAGACTCAAGACAGGGATCCCCCATACGACAATAAAAATATGCATCATTTAATCAGAAATTCCATACGTGTAAATGAACAAAATAATATTAGCAACCACTGCCAAAAATATCAAGCAAATCGGACGATAGTTTACGCCAGTTTACAGAGTCATTGTTAGCTTTTAACACCTAAAGTATGGATTATATAGTTACGTTATTATCGCGATACCTGTGAAATAGATGTCTTTTCAAATGCTTGATTTAAATATTCTTAATTTTATGTATATTTAATTTTGCATAAAAATAAAGCAATACATACTCCGCATAATTTATCTATTTTAATGAGGCTCCAGAAATTTGGAACGTTCCAGGCTTTTTGAAGACTAGATTCGCCTCTGCCCTCTTTTACAAACCGAAAACAGGAAATATTTGGGCAAATGAAAAGATTGTGCCTAGCTCGTGTCGCTTGCCGGCAACTTGAACAATTGAATCTCGGTGTTTCAAGAGCGAGAGAGTAAGAGTCACATCCGCCTTCTGTCACGGTTATTTGCAGCTGCCGAAGCGCCAAGTTCACATACACGTGGCTTGTATACTAGTATGTGTAGTGGAGGGGGTAATTTGCTAAGTCCTGTTTCCAATTTGGAACCATGGAATGGTTGGGTTGAAATTTTTACATAAATTGGTTTTTCTTATAAACTATCGGAAAACTCATTGTAAGTCAAATTTTGTATGTTGTTTTTAACCTCGTTTGACTATGCCTTTTAGACTTAATTGTATTACAGATATTTCGATAACGATGAAGTTTAAAACAGATATTTGAAACTACAGTTCGATTTTCTAGAGTTGAACCCCATGGTAGAGTCCTCGAAGTTGCGATGTTGTCGTTGCCCTAGCCCATGAATGTGCTTCTCCCACGCGATACGCGTCCTACTCATTGGGCCTTAATCAATTATATTATTTACGAATACTTAGTCGTGCATCCTCATAGGTCCTTATTTCCTATCTTTGTTTGTTGTCTGTCGTCTTTCCTTCTCAGTGAGGCTACCTAGCCTGATTGACAAGAATGTCGAATCCTATTGACGATTTAGAGCGGCTTATGTCACATAGAAAAAAATGGCAAACAGCTCGACTTCATCTAACGCAAATTCAGAACAGGTTAAACAGTGTCTTAAACTACCTCGCAACTTCATACAAGCCCGTATAACATTAAATTGTTATCAGAATCCCTTGGATTGATAAAAGTATACGCAAAAAGTAATTAATGTAGCATGGGGTGTCTTGTAGATGAAGGACTCTGCTTTATCGAGTCAGTGAGAAAGATGCACTTGCTTCTAAGGATAGAAAGAGAGATCCGATCGAACACACAATCTGACAACGTTGCTTGAAATACACGTCTAGCGTTTGGGTCCCTCCCGGGCCATGTGTCGGCCGCTTGGCACACCCAGGGTTCAACTAAAAAATCGCACTGTAGCTGTTAATGATTACAATACGTATTGTTCGAAGCTCCACATGCTTGTTTCGCTTATTGAAAAATGAATTTCGGTTAAATATGGTATGAAAAATAATACAGAATTAAGACTCGCTTTGAGAAAAACAACTTGAAATCAGTGAAATAAAAAACGGAAAGATTAAGGTTAGGAGTCACATCTTCCCATTTCACGGAACGCCGATGTTTAGTTTCTCCAAGCGTTTTATTCCCGCATTTAAGTACTTCCTTACATTCTCTCTGTTTGCTTGCACTCTGCTCAGCTAAGTTTGATCACGATCTACAAAGTAATCGTCAGTGCGTAAATATATTCCAGAAATTACACTTCTACTCGATGAAGTGTTGGTCTCGGTTACGAGGGAAAGTTATCTTCGCGCGTTTCCAGGCGGCATTGCACACCAATGACGTTGCCCTCTGAGTGTCGCAAAGCAAACATAGCTGCTGAAACGAGAGGATGCTGTCATCGACTGTTAGCTAGAGGTAGCCCGTTTTCTTATCGCGTTATTACAGCTGTGATAAAAGTGAAAAATGTGGAGGAACGCGGTCGGCTGTGAGCATTGTCTCGATGTCGGCGCGTTGCTTTATTAGCTGGTTCGCGACTTGAGTTCGTGTTACGTTAATTGCATAAAAATAATACGCGTGATGACTCATTACGGCAGACGCCATTTAAGGAAACGTGAAGTGTCGGTCTGTTCGTTTTATCCCAAAGACTGCCGTCTTTTTATCACCCTACGGCCTTGCCGACTGTGCCACTGGCCTTCGTATTCGCAGAGGCGGGGAAACGGCGACTCGTACATGAACGTCTAATTTTAGCCTAGACACAATGTATGTGTAATTGAGCATAATACCACCATATATTTCGTATAAATTCTATTAGAATGTAAGTTTCATTTTGATATACTTGTAGACGGGGTAAAATCAAATCTGGACAAATTGTACATACACGAAATGAGAAACAAAAATAATTATTCGAAATAATTAATCATTTAAACTGTTTTATTCTTAATATAGAAGCAGCTTGAGATAAGCAACTTCATTTTACATTAATACCTACTAAGTCATTTTCAAGCTATTTTCTATTTTAGTTGACTTACATATTGGTGAAATTACATATTAGCGAATAAATGATCTATTATGAAACTTTATGTGTTAGTTGTAGTATGCAATTTTTTTTTATAAAAACAGAAATCGTTTTAAGAAGTTATTGTAAAACATATACTCAGTACAAAGTAAACCAAACATTATTTGATTTAGTTATTGCTTAAATATAGTCAAAGGTTAAATTTTACTTTCTTATAGTATTTGACAAGTACAATTCAAAAATACTATTCTTAACTATAGGTATTCACCTATTACAAAATTATATGTATGGAAAACAATGTTTTTACCGTGACAAATTATTTTAACGCCATATTTGGTTCCAATTCATAATCTGATTGGCTGATGTCAGTTCTACTTGATACAGTATTTACAAATAAGCAATTGTTTAAAACTGAAAACAGAGAAAAAATATACTACCCAGTGTAACTTACGCACTTAGCAAATATTTCTTGGAAATATTTATAATTTTACATTATTCTTCTAATTGATAAAGAAAGACTAATCACAGTGAATCTGGGTTAGGTTCTTTGGAGGCAACCTCCCGTTAGAGGGATCCGACCACATCAGCCAATCAGATCATAGATAGAAACCAACATGGCGTTATTGTAATCTGTTAAGGCAGCTAAAGGCAGTAAACTTTACCAACACATCATTTTTTAAAAAATGAATTCCTAAGGCTAAGAATAGCATTTTTAGATTGTACTCGTCGAATACTACTAGATTACAAAAAGGAATTGTATAATTTTGTGTGTCTCAAAATAAAGTTTAGTAATAATGAAAGTTGACCTAATCTCTAAAAGTAATACAAACTTTGTCATACGATTTACAAAAAACAGAGTCAAACTTGATATAATTGTCTTTATTGTTTTTGTACATAACGTAATACTCTATAGGGATAAATGTTTTAATTGCCGTTACACTTTGAGAAGATATTAAATATTGTTAAATGAATATTTTATGCATTTCCTACGGATAGATCTAATCCGTTTATTTTAATGAGTATAATATTTAAGTAAACTTTGATTTTTGGAATACTAAACGAAGTTTCGGATAATTTATAGTGTCTAACACTTAATGTATAGATAATACTCATATTACATATGTGCATAGTTTGCTCTAATAAAATAATTTTTGGAAACGAGTAATGTATTTCGCAAAAATGTTGCTACATTTATTACAAATTGTTCGTGTAATTCGTGGTTGTGTAAATCATCTTAGCTTATAATCTCATAAACACGGTTATTTTTTATCGAAATTTTGACTCCAAATACGTACTTAGATACTATAACGAATATTACATATGAGAAGTGTAAATATATAATAAATCTAATTAATTATTGGTATAAAATATTTTATGCATTATTATAAAGGAATGAGACTTTTAGTAGTATTTTAATTTAAACAGGTAAATGTTACTGTAGAGTACATATCTAAAGGCACTATGTTAAGTTTGTATAGAACTCTTTCTTTTGCTGATAAGTAAAATACCTACACAGAAAAGATAGATTAAATTCAAGGATAAAATAATTTTTACGATAAGGTTTCTCAAACAAATCTTAATTGATATGACTTCCTTTAATTTAATAGAAATTTAATAGGGAATGTGTTACTATAAGTTCTTTAAAATGAACGTGATAGTTTGTAATTGGTTCTACTGTGTTGGCAGAAATATATAATTTTCTAAATTGTAGTTACCATACATAAATAAAATATCTAACATAAGATTTCACAAATTCTCTTTTTACGACATTTAAAAAACATATGTTCTAATTATCGTTGTTAGAATAGTTGAAAATCACTTGAACGGTCGGAAAGATTAACGTTTTAATCTATATCGTTACTCATGTTAGTAGAAAAAAAATTTACAACTTGCTCCTACGATGAATCATTCGCCGACGTCAGCCTCTGGAAGAGTATCGCAGAGAAAAAGGCTGGATATGACTGCGTTACCTTGGTGTTAGTTACTTTACGAACAACGTTGTTCCAGTTTATCTTCATCTCCTTTCATTAAACTTGTACGCGAGGCATTGCTTTCTCTGCAGTTCTTGTTAACCCTTTTAAAAGAGGTCGTATGTTCAAGTCAAGAGCAACAAGAAGTATGCGTGTTAGATGCATACATTGCTCTTAATTCCCATTGCTTTGCAAAGACGCTTTTACACATCGAGGAATGTGATTACCCGAAGCTGTGCGCTATCGATGTCTTTACAATGCTAAAATGTGCCATGGTAATGCAAATGATTTAACGAGAAAGAGTTGGCAATTTAAATAAAGTTTTTTTTGTATAGGATCAAGTTAAACTTATCAAGATTGATAAAAAAGAGCTTAATAGAAAGTTAATATTTAGAAATGACAAGCGGTCTGTCAAATTGCTAAAGAGTATACGTAGTCAAAATCAGAAAATGGAACATTTCAAATTGAGAAATTTAATAGATCCGTGAAACAAAACCTATACGTATCCTCAAGTACATACTGTATACTATACAGGGTGTTTGACAATTTTAAGAGATGATTCTATATGTTAAAATAAGACGGAAATCAAGAATGATAAAAATGTGTTTATGTTGTATTTATTAATTATTGAGAAAATTTTCACGAAATGTACCTGACTCGGGACATATTCTATTGATTTCGCTGTTTCACCTAGCTACTGTACGTTGGTAGTAAAATAAGTCCCAAGTCAGACGTATTTTACGCATATCCTAAAATACGCCGAAGCGTTCTCTCAACAATTAATCATTCTGAAACGAAGCTGTAAGTGCACCTTTGTCATTTTCAATTTTCATCCTATGTCGTCTTGTAGGAATCTAGGATTACTTCCTAAAATTTCTAGCGCCTGTTATTGAACACCCTATGTAGTATCCACTCAGAACGAATATTATTTAATGTTACTTCCATCAGTTATAAATATTCTGGATACATGTTGTATTGAAAATTAATGCTATCCTACTGAACATTTGGTATTGCGATAAAAAGTTAAGAATATTTTCAAAGACTGAATCAGAAGTAAACTACCTACGTTAACTCGTTGGTCAAAGATAAAGCTGGTAAACCCAGACCTACGCGTAAAATACGTTAAAAATAAGATGTTATTTTCATAAACCAAAGTTCTGATTAGCTGTATTCTTGTTATAATTGGAATTTAGTAATGTGCCCACCTTTAGAGGTCTGAAATTTTAGTTGATGACTTCGATAATAAAACCTATGGATTGTAGAAAATTTTTAATTGCATATTTAAATTGAGTGTGTAGATTAAAATTAACACTCAAGTCACATGACATCTTTGAAGATAGAGTATAATATTAATGGAAAATACTGTATTTATACACAAGTACGTTACAAACTAATGTAATAGATATATGAAAATATATGTAACGCTACTAGAAGTATTCAAGTATTTATCGAAGATTGATAGAACAATTTATTATAGAATTTTTCATGCAAGAGAAAAGAACAGTATCACTATGTTGGGTCTACCGACCCAGAGTCTGAGTACATACATGAATGCACTTGCGCGTGTCTGTGAAAGGCATCCATTCAATTATGGATTTAAAATTATAAATACCTAATATATGTGAAACCTATTACCTATATTTCAATATTGTAATTTTATTTCTCAAAACCTTTCTGCAATCCTCTCGAAAACATGAAATTTCACATCGACACAGACGTGTGTTAACTTCGAAAATTTGATGAGAACCTGCTTTTTAAGTGGCAAAGGCCATTGGCTTCGAGCCTGCGGTAGGACTTTCAAAATTTATTAATACATTCTCTGCTACGCTATTTACTACAGTGTTTTTCATATCTTATGAATTAATTATTTCGACCATGCTTATTTCGTGTTCGTGAGGAACTATCACTCGTGTATGTATACGTATGTGATATCTGCCAGTCAAACGTTTTAAAAAATTAAATTCCAACAGTTGGAAGTATGTTAAATGTTGTTCAGTATTTCAGTTTTTTCTGTCCCATTTTTATTACATTCTTAAGTCGAACTGAGATGTAAATATGTTTGTGCACTTTAATGAGAGCTTTGCTTATTGAGATCATGAGTTACGAATGACTTCTGTGGTAAGGGATGTGTTCTCAATAGGTTTTTGTATCATACGTCGGGAACAATGAGACGTAAAATATTGTAGATATATCCTTATCATGAGAACGTGATAGTCAGTGAAATACACTACCGCCTATAAATATCTGGAGATAGTAAATGTATGTTAATGGCTGATTAAAGTTATTAACATGTAAATTTTTAATGAAAAGATCTGTTGAGGTTTCGATGTTGTGCAAGAATTTTCTAGCATCATATTATGCAAATTTTCTTTGTATTAAATATGAAAACAGTATACGTCAGTGATGGAAATCTGCAGACTAAATTTTCAATATTTTCATTTAAATTTGTTTCCATGCTCTCTGTAATTTTAATTTAATCTTTTGGATTCTAAAGAGTTAAGGCATTATTGATCATTTATTTTCACCATTACCAACTCAGTGGTTTCAAAAACCATTTTTCTTTGTTATTTATACTTTTAAAAAATACGACTGAGTTGTCAATATCTATTATTATTACACTGTGGATGTTAATCTGAATTCCTATTTCCGTACACGAAATTAGAGAAATGGAACCTAATTGAATACCTCTTTCACTCTTAAAATATTTAAAAATGTATTTATTTTTCGATAATTTCTACAGTTTTTCATATTACATGGTTTTTATCCATGTTTGGCATATTAGAATTTTCTGTAAATGCATCTAGATCCGCAGTCTAATTATTATGTTATCGATCCTTTTGTTGTATCGAATGGTGTCGTGTAAAAGTTTGACATCTCTTGATCAAAATTGACTACAATGTCTATCATTTAAATACAATGAAAAAAGATTATAGAGGTCGATACAAAAGCAGGTCAGCTGCATTACTGCATCATAATCAACTTTACACTATGAATGAGTATAAAGTAATATATGTAATCTTAGATTTATCACACATGTAGACTGATGAACATTATTAATCGTCTGCATTAATATGTATATGTCACTTTCAGTAATACTAAAATTGTGTCTTTACTTTTCAAAGCTATTAATAACAGTTATTCTACTACTTAATAATTCTTTGCTGCAATAATAAGATAATAAATATTATGCATTAGAATAAACAGGTTTACAAATTCGTTGTAACATTTGTTTTCTAGAAAAGACTTCCTGAAATATTTTTCTTTGGATCATTAAGTGTAACGTTTGTATCTGAGTGACATTAAATCTTATCGATGTAGACATAATTCAATTTTCAGTCATAGCAAATATTAAAATTTTAAACAATTCTTGCGCTTACGCGTGTATTTTAAGGAAATTTTAGTACTGTATTAATATTTAGTTGATAGTTCTTTTAATAATATTGAACTATCTCTCAGTTTATTCTCATAAAACACTAATTCTCTTAAATACTTTTTATTAATTTGATGCAAAAAAGTTCATCGAAGTCCATAATCCGTAGAAATTTATTCAACTGCATATTCTCATAATATTTACTATGAAACACATTACTGTCGGTTTGCCTGAAGGAATAAATCGATAATTCTTTCATCAAAATCGTGTTGCAAAATTAATTTTTTCAAACATTTTTCGCGAGAAAATTTGAAGAATCGGAATGATAGATACACAAGTCTCTTTATTTTTCGATTTTAGCGTTCACGACAGAGATCTTCGAAAAGTTTAAAAGTCAGTAGGAATTCGTTTCAAGGAACGCTTAAACCTCGATAGTATACGTGGCTAATCAAGGATTCCGAGAGAATTTACTTGATCCATGGAGTAATTGGTGCTCCGTAACAGGTTGTGAATGTGAATCGAAAAGGCAGTTAACGCAGGTGTGTTTTCTTACTTGTGGACTGTGGATTATTACGTAACACAGGCTACAGCATCAACTACATACTAGCGGACGTTATTCCGCGTACGACTGTAGTCGATTTCACGTCCTTTTTACATTTTTTCATTCTTCTCTATACATTCGAAGCTATTTATATGGTATCTTAGAGTGTGTTGCAAGGACGTGTTGATAGTATGAGTCTACTTTGCAAGTAGTGCTTTCCGGTAACGACGAGAAGTGAATCTAAGTTTTTACCCATTTTCCCTTGATGACGATCATTGGTAGGTTGAAGCGCTGTCCATATAATGGATTTTCAAAATTAAGATAATCACAATCAATTGGTTGAATCTGGTTTAATGGTAATATGCCCCAATTTATAAAACATTCAGCAATGATGGAAGCAATGAGTCATTTATTTATTAACAACAGATATATCTTGAAAAGTTAGTAATATTTATCAAATTCAGTTATGAGGAAGTCTTGTAATAGTAAGATGAAGCCGGAATGACCTGTTAGAATTCTTTTCTTACAATTCTGATAGAATTAGAATTTACAAAACCTAATACTAATTTTAGTTAAAATTTCAAACTGTTACATGTAAATTTACAAAATTTGGTTTCATGAATATGGTTGTAGACAGCATACGAATTTGCATATAATTGATATTAGGTATTATGATATTT
This sequence comes from Calliopsis andreniformis, assembly GCF_051401765.1. NCBI lineage: Eukaryota > Metazoa > Arthropoda > Insecta > Hymenoptera > Andrenidae > Calliopsis > Calliopsis andreniformis. The sequence continues at coordinate 1,344,273 of NC_135063.1, forward strand.
TGATATAAAAATTTAATTACAACATTAAATGATAGATAAATTATACGTAAGTAAAGTTAGAAATACTTTCTCGTTTTTAGAAATTATACATATTTACTCTTCAAAATTACAAATAGGTGTATCTGTAATATCAGTCACTTAAATTGATATCTGTGCTGTTTATTTCCACGAGTCGCGAGATATTTGATATGAAATATCTGTATGTAGCCATATTATTATATTTCTTTCTTTTTTATATTTATTCCTCAGCTAGACTGTTTTAAATCTATTTTGTCTCAAGCGTCTCGCAGTATACATAAATAAACAGAATATACATATAGTAACTCACAAATCTATTCATGAAGAATTATTAAATTCAAATGTCGAAATTGTAGAGATATCTCACTTCTTTTATTGGTTACAAAATGTAACTATGAATAAAAAGTAAAATATAAAATAATAAAATAAAAGGTATGAGTATAAAGCATTTATACAAACAAGTTTTATCAGAATAATGTTCTCTTTTCTAAAGTCACTGCAAAGATTAACTGTTGAATTACTTTATTTTTGGTTACATTAGATCTTCGGCTCATCAGTATAAATAGTAACGTGAAATAAGCGAATCTATATTAAAGTAAATACGTAAGTTATACTGAAATTTTTTAAATATCAAAGTTTACTGATTAATTTCTTTAAATATTTAAAATTGCAGGAAGTATGAGTAAATGTTGAAAATAAAGTCGTTATTTATCAATGATCGAATCGATAAAATTAAAAACTTTAAGCATAGTTATTTTTAATGTGAGTTAAATTCAGCGGTCACCACTAAACTTTCTGATGTTCACAGAACTGTAAATTAAATTACCACGCTGATATTTTTATTCTTCAGTTTCAACCTTCAATTTTTGTTTTCTTTTTTTCTAAAGTAGATATAGTGGTTCCTGGGAATTGCAATTCGCATGGAAACACCAATTTTTTCCGATTTCTTGCAATGAAATTTGAAGGAAAATCTAGTGTAAACACTGTTTTACATTTTGCAAGAAAATCTAGTGGAAATACTGTTCTACTTTTTAAAGGAAAATCTAATATAAATACTGTTAATTCGGAACTCGTAACTAATTTAACAGGGATGATATTCTCACGATGGTTACTGTTGAACTAACATAAAATTAAATATTTAAAATTTAACAATTTTGAGGTACTATTTTGAATGATTACATTTTTTTTGTAATACATATAGGAACGTAACAAAATAATGAAATATATTTCATTTTAGTCAAATAAGTACTTATCTAAAGTTATTGAAGTTATTGTTAAAAAGTATTCAGAACATAAAATTTGTGTATGTTCAAATCATAAAATGTTTTATGTGATTAAAAGATGTCATTATCTGTCTCCACGTAAATTGTGTGTAAAGTTTTATATAGCATAATAGGTTCGAACAAAATAAATAAAAACGACGTTCATTAACTAGTAATATTTAAAGTCATAAAAGCTAACTGCTATTTAATAAATTAATTATTTTTGTGTATACCGTGTATAAAAAAGCAATGATTGATACCTTCGGTTTGTAAAAAAAAACATTGCACACGCGAGTTGTGAAATTCTTGTGCACGGAAGTGAAAAAAGTTCGAAGGAGGAAACTATGTGTCGTAAACGTACCGATCGATACAGGACATTCTTAATTGTTACGCAAAAATTAGAATGCATAGAATTAACGATATAAGTCGCATTGTACATAAGGGATTTGCTTAAAACAATATTAATTTTTAAAATTTAAAGATAGCTTTGTTAAAAGTAATCTAAATTAGGTATTTGAGTTTGGTGCCATTTTCATCAGGGAAAACACAAGATATCAATTGATGTAACTTCTATGAGGATTTCATGAAAAATGCAAAATTCAATATTTTTCACTTCTTAGTATTTAATGTTATCTTAATCTTTGTGTTCTCATCCCAATTTCCGAAAGCCGAAACTCATATGTATACATACAGTGTTCGACAACAAATGTCAAAAATTTTAAAAAGTGATTCTATCTACTAAAATGAGAGGAACGTGAAAAATATCAAAATTGCCTGTGAGGTTTCGTTTTTTTAAAAACGCCTAAAATTCAGGTGAAACGTGTTCGTCTTGTAGATCCATTCTACTAATATCGCCGTGCCTGACCTGGTGAATATACAGGCAGTAGAATAAGTTCCAAGCCAGATGTAGTTCTCGCGCACTTTAGGTGTATTTTTCACAATGAATAATTCAAAAACAAAGCTGTAAACGCAATTTCGTTATTCTTAATTTTCGTAGTATTTTGACATGTAGAGTCATCGTTTAAAATTTCCAAAAACTGTTATCGAACACTACATGTATTTTAATATTATTAATGTTTACCTGTTCTCACTAAAATATTTTTGGTCACTAAATAGTGTGAATTAATTACGATAAAATACTCTATGTACGATTGTACGCAACAATACTGTCCCATTGTTCGTGATTGATAGTTCATGATCGTTATTTAACATCGTTTAACTAAGTGAACTTACTAACTAGGGGTTCACCCATACCTAAATGAATGTGCGGTGATGAATAGGTGCTGATCATTTGACCGAGTTTAGGAAATGAGGAATCATGTAGCCTGTAGATTTTACGTTCGCTAAGTGTTCTGATACACTGCTATTGTGAGGTCGATGCACGTGTGTGGGTGAGTGTCCCATATACGTGTGCGTGTGCACAAACGATCTTTGAAATTACCGTGTTACACTGACTTTCATTGGCATTTCCCTGGTAATTATATCCATGGCAGGGTCACGAGAGGGTGGAGACCAGAGGTTCATGGTAATTTCAAGGACAGACGTGTGGACATAATGATCGAACAAATTAATTCGCATACTTTAACATTAATGTATTTTTATTCTTTGAACGCATGCTAACTCTAAACTGACAACTGGAAGGGTGGATCTTCGTTCATTTCTAGGGTAAGCCACGACAAGCTTAATTATCGTTGTAGCTGTAATTATTCATTAAGTAAGTTGCTTACGTCGTTGTTGCACGCGTGTCCATTGAGTTACACACAACAAATCGACTTTTTCCTTGATTTCTATATAGATTCATTTAAGACTCGGTATAAACGAGCGATACGTTATTACTGTTTCGCTATGTATTGTACATACCTACACATTGTTTGTTGAGAATCGCATATTCTACAGTGTTTTAAGACATTTGGCTGTTTAATCGCCAAAAATAATTTTCGACCATTTTGTATTATGTACCTTTCCCGTGGTTTTTAGTTTTTTAAATTCCCAAAGATCCTTAATTATAATATTATGTACATACAAAAATTGAATGTCTTAATATAGTAATATGTACCTACTTACATAGAAATAGTATAGTCAGTATTATTTCAAAATAAGCCAAGATTTGGTTTCGAGAACCCGAAAAAGTTGGGAAACTTGAATGTCTTTCGAGAAGATCGAAATTTTCGAGGTGCCCAACTGCACCAAATATGAATCCTTCAAATATTCTAATTCCAATCTACCTGTATTTAAAAAAAGTATAGCTACTAAATGATAATTATTTTCGAGAGTTGAATTGTTATAGTCAGTAATAACTAATATCATAGACGAACAACTTGTTTGGTTACATTTTATTTTTTGCAAGTTCATACGATTTTATAGAAATATTTCTCAAACGTGTACTTATTTGTGTTTTTTTAACTGTATTAAGGATTAATATGCATTGTTAACAAGTATGCAATGTGAAAAACAATCTTACGAAAAAGACAAAGAGAAGAAACAAGTATCGCTCCAGAAAAAGACATCAATACAGTTAAAATATTGATAGAAGTTCAATTCTGCGTTAAACATTTTGTGAACTAAATATTTTCATGAAATAGTAAATATTTTTATTTATTGGAAAAAATGGATAATTTTCAAGAGCAGTAATAGATCCGCTGCGAAATGTAAATAGACAAAGTAGTTCCTTTACTTACATATTATTAGCAATACTAACAGTAATAGTGCTTTTGAAGAATGTGATTAAATTTGATTTAAATAAAATAATTTCAGTACAACCTTCAATATTTAATTTTTATTCAAATGATTTAGTTTGTATTTATAATAATCCATATTTATGATGAAAATAGTGCAAAAAGTTGTATTCTTTAATAACCCTACTTGATTTGAGTTATTTATATCCTATTAAGGTATAAATAAATTATAAATATAGTTTTAAATATAGTTTACATACTGTGCAATTTGGCAGGTTTATAGTAGTTTAAATGAGTCAAAGTTCGTCGTTTGTGCAAAATCGCAATGAAATCACATCGTTTCTGTGCATGAAGACTAATTTGGTAAACATAAGTGTTCAATGGGTCAGTCCTCATAACTACTCGAGACATGTTACTCTATTTTAAATGGATGTGTCTTTTTTTACATTTAGGTTCATACAAGTATGGAGCATGTAGCTGAAACCACTTTATTGATTACATAAAGCGAATTTTTAGTTGCAATTAGCTTATGAACGTTATATAGCTCAAGAGAGACGATATAATGTTCTCTTTTTATTTATATTATTTATACATTTTTAACATTTCAAAGATTTTCTTAGCTTCTTAAATGTGGATCAAACCTTCTTTCAACAACTGCATATAATATTGAAGAATAATAAATAATATGATATATGTAATAAAGTAATATGATCTTTATATAGTTTTTCAAGAAATTTAATTAGTTAATTTAATTTTAATTTAAAATGTTAAATAAATTCTCACTTTAATACTTGGAAAAAATTACTTAACACAACAATTTAATTTTGTCATTAAGACAAATATCTTCCACGTTATTCTATAAATAATACAAATATTCATCAGATGTTGATTTATTATTATACTTAGAAATTTGTTTGTAAATTTAATTGTTTTAAGAATTGTTCTTACCCAAAATAAAGTTAAAGATGCAGGTAAATCTGCAGATTAGTTACACGTTACACCACCACCGATTTCGATGATCTTTGGTTGTACTCTTAAGTTTATCATTCTGAACAACTTTTTCCTATACATATAATAGGCGGTCGGCTTCAGTTTCCGAGATATTTGCAAAAAAATGTTGCTACTGTTACATTAAATTCTGATTGTACGTTGCGTCTGTGGCACTGTCGCGTCACTATGCGATGTGACGGTCACTTTTCTGAAAGTTTCGACAAAACAGGAGCCCAATAACCAATATTATAAAGGATGGACTATTTAGCTTTAACTATCGAACACGAGTATTCTTTTCGAAACCTTTACTTAGTGGAATAAGTTGACCCAGTGAACAAGTCCAGAAGAAAATCTTCCAGGTGACCTAACACCCTATAAGGACCCAGTGGGTCTAAGCTGACCCAGTGGACAAGGATAACCTAGATCTATCTATCTTGCATTCTATGTTTCGACGATAGTTCAGTGTGCGTAACCTTTTTCGACTGGGTTAACTTAGATTCACTGGGTCCTTAGACGAAGGTGTTCGACTGCATGGGAGACTTTTTTTGGACTTATCCACTGGGTCAACTTATTCACACTATCACTGATTTCGATTTTTGCTTATAACTTTGAAACTAAAGCCGACTGCCTATTATATGTATAGGAAAAAGTTGTTCAAAATCTCGTCGTCTATAATATATCCAAAGATCATCGAAATTGGCGGTGGTGTGATTAATCTGCAGGTTCACCAAAACACTGTGTCTGCACGACATACAATGAGTTTAAAACGTATTCGTACAGCAGTTAGTTTTAATAAAAACTTAATAGAAAGAACGTGTAGATGTAATACATCCTGTAAAAAATATCTAGAGAACTGGAATTTTGTACGTTATTTTGAGTCTGGTTTTCGATAAGAGTAAACTGTTCTTATAGATCAATATAAGAGCAACATGTTTGCCTCCATGTGGCTCCTTCTAAATTTTCATCCTTTTAGTCGTTCAATTTTTTATTCCATGTAACGTGCCTTTCTTCTACTTAGGTCATTAACAACTCCATATTTATTTTCTATACATATTTTACACGAATTGGACGCTAAAAGATACGATAAAAGAGAACGAATTGACTCAAATATGACCCCATTGCGATATATGTATGCAGATTGTACAGTATACATAATAATATGCTATGGAATATTAATTCGGTTTTATTAGTAAATTACTTCATTCTAATTGGTGATTTTACCATGTACGGCCAACTCAAACGGTTCTGGCTGCATCGACATTATCTATCTTCCTCTCTCTTATTCAGTGACTGCCGTGTGAGCAAGAGATAGAGTATCGAGGCGGCCAGGTTCGTCTGAGCTGAGTGTACACTACACACAGATATAAAATGTAAGTGTCACTGTACAAGAAAAAAAACAATTGATTGGCAAATGACAGATTTGTCGTAGTCTGAAAGATCTGTTACAGTAAGAGCTCATTCACATTACACCAAATTGGTTAATTCATATGTTTTGGGAGATGACTGGACGACGAAAATATAAAAATGTGTGAACGCTTGGGTTATTAAAGATTTGACAAAATTACGGATCTAAAAACCACGTCACCCGAATTAGCTGTTAACTTTGTTTTATTTTCCAAATGTGTTTGTTTGAAATTTTCGAAATCATCATTGTTTCTTACTTATTTTTTGGAATTGTTCTTTCATTGTTTTTCAGTTTCATCTTTACTAGTGAGTAAATGTTGCATACATTCTATAAATACCTATGCAATGAATTTTTTCTAACAGTCCCTCAGTATAAGTGAAATTTAATGTTGAATTTTATTGAGGATAGCAATTTGAGAGGACATGTCATAGTACCTAGGTCAAACACTTGTAAAGCTCAAGATATGTTGAAAGTGGAGACGAGAAAAAAATTAATGGTTTTGAAGAGAGAAGAAAGAATAATAGAGGATAGTCTTTGAAAAATGGGAAATTTAAAAAAAAAACTGGAATATTAGAATACTAAAAAATTTATATATTGCCGTGTTGGAATATTTGAACATCAGAAATAACTTGCGCGATAAGAAAGCACTTTGAGCTTGGTGAATCAATGGGTTTTGCTAGGTCTTTTGTTCAAGTTAACCCTAGTGCTGTATTCCCAAGAAAAATCATAAGGTAAAATAATGGGCTAACAACGAACCACTGTGGAGGTTGAACGCACAGTCTGTATTGATCGCTTAAACTTAAATATACTTCTACGATAGGATTAACACCATTTTCGGTGAAGACAAGTGAAGACCGAACGACTACTTGCAGATCTTTCTGGTTGTATGTTATTATAGCGGTAAATGATCAGTTGCTTACTTGCACTTTTGTTGTAATGTCATGTTTTCGGATCATGACTGGTACGATTTATTGCCGTCCTTGGAATACGTTTCGAATGTCTATCGTAAGGTAATTATATTTATTTTTAAATGGGGTAGTATGTTTTGAAAAACGTACTTCGAGTAAATCTGTTTAAAGTAGTTTAATGGTGTTATCTTTTTCATTAAATATCTAAATATGTACGTGTGTAGAATTCCGTTTATATTACATGAACCTGTCGCGAAACAAATTCATATAACCAGGTTAGTTTATATAATAAAAGCAGTCCATTTAATTTGACTCACTACCTATAATTTTTTGTTCAGTTGATCGTAGTTAACATACGTACAAGTGGATTCCACCAAATATTTATTCATAAATAATGATGTGTCAAGTCTTAAGAATTTGAAAATGAATTTGTGAGCATGATAATTACATAATACTTAATAAATTAATTCTTTATTTATTTTGTAACAAAGATACAGTACTAGATAAATGAATTCGGGCAATCATAAATAACTACAAAATTGAACAAGTATCAAGAAAAATCATTTGACTGAATTAATATTTCAAAGTAAGGTGCATAATGCCTGCTTCTACTGTCTACGATAGTCTACATTTTATTGTCAGACGTTTATATAACAGGAGTAACATTCGATAATAGTTCAGATAACTTATAAGCTACAGCTTCCAAGTTAGAGTACAGTCAATCAGGCATTAATCAAAATTTCGTTCGTATAAATGGAGTTCAAATAAAAAAGTATATAAAACATTTTTAAGAATTTACAGTTTTCTTAATATTTTCAAATTAGATATTATGTTGCCTATTTAACACTATTCTATATTATGTTAGAGTGCATAATGTACTGTATAAGTACATTCTGCGAATTATAATATTTAAAAAAATAATGAAAGTACATTAGAAATTATACAAATAATTCGTCTATATTACAAATTCAATGCATGCAGGTTTTTATAACTCGCTGTATAATAATGCTTATATATTCGAAACAAAATAATACTATTGTAAGAACATAGAAATTGATGATACCATGACAAGACAAGGAGATGTGTGCATTAAGATCATCGGTACAATAGTGCTTGTAGACTTGTATGGGAAGAACGCGCTATAATTTTAGTGCGTGTAATGTTTTTTTTATTTTTTAAACTAAATTTTATCATTACTGTTATATGTGCGTTACGTGTGTAAATTTACTTCCTGGCCCTTACTCTGCTAAATGCAGAACAAGAAATAGAACAGTCTGTGTAGTCATGTCTTTCAAGGTTAAATTTAAAACGTAATAGAAGATCATTGTATTGAAATTTTGGTCTCGGATGCGGTACAAAATTTCAGCTCTCTATTCTATGCACATACTAAACACTGCTATAGTAGAGCTACTCTTTTTATATCGAACAATTAAATTTCGGTAAAATAAACATGTGGGTACTACCACAGTTTTACTTTCAAAAGCTTTTAAACATACAAAATTTGCATTGAAGGATGACTAGCGATCAAAGCGAGTAAGATTTAATGAAAAGTAAACGTAGATAGGTAAATGAATGTACAGTGCAAGTACCTATGTAGGTATATTTCGAATCGTTTCCTTCGAAAAGCTCATACGGCCTAATTTCCCTCACGGTTCATTCAGCCAAGAAAAATGTCCCCAGAGAAAGAAAGAGGTGGTATTTTTAAAAGGACGTTCCTTTGATGCCGTTAGCAAATTCGCTATATCCAACCTCTTTATAAAATATACAGACTATTGAACTGTCTAGAGGTTTCACCAAAAAGTTGTCCATAGAAATACATAGTTCGGAAATCTAATGCTAATATCATAATATTATACATATTTAACATTAAGAAATTCAATTGGAAGCATCAATTTTTTCTTACTGTATTAAAATCCTTTCAAAGATGTTTTTAAATCAATATGTTTATCAATTACAATTATCATTATCAATACTGAGTATTAATTACATAGCATTGGTAGATAACAGTGTTTTTTACTTTACTATGTATTTATTGAAGGACAGTGATTTGCTATTGCATAGTACAGTAACGCAGCCTTATATTGTAATACAATTGTTTCGCCTAAATTCTAATGACCTAGTTCCATTTTTTAATACTTCATATCTCAAGATCATCGTAATATAAAGCTATTAGTAAAAAGTAGTGAATAGATCTAAATACCATACGTTACGACGAAGTATCTAATTACAAACATTTTCTGTGATCTTCATCTAATCTTTCTACAAATGATATCTACAAATAATTCGCTAAGCTTTACCTGATCAATATGAATCGAAACAAGATATAAATCGGACTAATCTTAATCCATTCTAAAAACTCTCCCCTAATCATTTTTAACCGATACAACATTGTGAAATTTCTGCAAATCTCTAAATCGTTGATAACATTAATCAAGCAATAAAATAATTTCTATGAACAGATCTTCGATTACACTCCAACATTGATTTTCGGTTTTGGACTCATATTCGTTAGAAAAATCTTGTCAACTTATTTATACTATTTTTATAAAGATGAGATGAAAATGATAGAAACTGAAATTTTGGTAAAGCCATATTCTGGCCGTCACTACTTGGGATACCAACTTTTTCTTGTTTGCTCTCATTCGATCTGGTTTTCTTTGTCGAGGGATTCAAATTTCAAGCTCGAACTTTTTCCTGAAATACAATCGCTATCTGCTACGCGAAAATTACAATGCAGATCTCAGTGTATTGGAATTTAAGTGTGCATTACTGTATTAGTTTTGTTGAGATTGAATATTCTCCGTCTTGTCTTTTTTATTTTCAAATACAATTTTTTCAATAGTTAAGATCAGTTTTTAATAAAAATGGTGATAGTTTGTCGACAATGAATTGATTTGGGATAGTTTTTTTCATTCATAAGTATAACAAATTATTTGTTACACGAAAAAAATGTTCCTTAGTTTTCCACTGTCTTCCAAAACATAATTCATTCTAAAATTTAAAAATATTTCGGAGTAAGTATTTTAGATTTATTGACACCAATTGAAACACTTTCCTAATGATTTCTATAGTGTTCTTCGTTTCGATTTATCGAAACTGTCCTCGATCACTGTCATTCTCGACGTACATACAATACATGTACAGTTTGTGACGGGAGCAATATGTGACGATATTGGCAAATAATTGCAGGTGGTTCCATGCGGCCTTCGAAAATTCTGGCACGTAAGACTGTAATTAAGATTTTTGCTAACCCGTAGACGTGAATTATGAAATAACTGTCCTAGCGCCTGGATTTAAATCCTCGAACTAAATTATAACAAACTCGTCAGTGAAAATTGTCCTGCTTTTTTATGTAATAATGATAAGACTCAAAATGCATTATTACTTTAAGAAGAACTGTTTAATATTGCTATAAATCTAAAAACTCAATTATATACTATATGAATCGAGTTGCCACTTATACATATAATATCCAGTGTTAAATGATTAATATTGTAATCATTTTTTAGATCGTTTATAGAAATTTTTATATATTTTGTGTTGCGAAATTTGAAGCTCGGACGAAGAGTGGGGATGTTGCTTTTCTTTGAAATGAATAAATATGATTGGTGTTTTGTACATCTTAACGAAACTAACAATGTCGTCTGTTAGTCAGTCGATCGGATATCGTGCTCCTTACATTTAATGTCGAAATATCAGTCGAGGATCGTTATCTCGGCGCTCACAAAAATGTCCATGTACTTTCAACTTGAACACTGCAATCACTGCTTTTCATTATGCACCCATCTTCTGAGAACATCTTTTTATTTAATACAAAATCACTGATCTTTATAGTTAGTGAACGTTCATCTTTTGGTTTTAAATCGCTTCAGGCAATTACCGTTTTATTTTGCCCTTGTACGATCCACGTATAGTATAACAATTGAGATAATCGACGATCTTCGTTAACCTTTAAATGTTAATCTCGTCGTTAGTTAAAAAGTGTTATAAGCTCTAATAACTACATAGTAAAGAAGGTCTATTTTAGGATTGCTTCTATATACAATCTTTATTATCTATTTATTATTACATCTACAAAGCGTTAAATACATAAAACTACGTGACAATAATAATGTGTTTACAATAACATATTCAACTCTTTCACTGTTCTGTGCATTAAATATGATCAAGGAAAATACTTTTTCAGCTTACTTTACTTTTTTAGCTAGTATACAGTAGTTTCTCAATATCGTACAACTTTGTACTTAGATGGAACATTTCGTGTTCGATAACGGTAAAATAGAAACAATCTGATTCAACGTTATAATAAAGTACATTTAAAGAAGATGTTGCTGATTAATGCCATTTAAAAAGTTAGTAGTAAGTAATTGTGTTAAAAAGGAACACGTGTGCTTGTTTTTCAGCTATCACATTCACCTTCATAAACTCTACTGAACACTTAAAGTAGCGTACTGCATCATGCAAAATCTTCAATTGAATTCATTTTTCACCTGTTATTTAGCTAGACACACGTTAACCCTGGCTTAACAACTTAAGAACAACGCTGTCCATCAACGTTGTCTGGTGATTCGCACGCTTGTCGCACCTACAGCTTCCGCACACCTCTTCGACCCTTAGTTATTTATATTTGTTTTTTCTCCTTTTTTTAATCATAAGCTTCTTACTCCTGGCCATGAAATTACGCAACCATACTGTACGGTTATTAATGATTATGAAAAACCATGTTTCTGGCATTGAACCGAGATGTCAGCAGCGGTCAAGGTGCTTACAGATCTGATTGACACTTCCGTGCATGGTCTACCTGACGGATGTGATTCGTGGTCGCGACTCTTGATCGTGCATCACGAACAAGCCAGCATGACTAAAAACATTGTTAATTAGTCAAATTCAGTGATACTTTTTAGAAATAGAAGTACTAGTTTTCATTTACTAACTGTACTATTGCACCTACTATTTTCGCTATAACTTTGTGATAACTCCCGTCATTCAACATGAAATTGTCAATTCGCTGTTGATTTCGAGTTGTTAACTTACAGCGAATGGATACTGTAAATCGTAATGGAGTTATGGTTGATCCATAATCCAGATATAAGTCAAATAAATAAGTTGTTACGATCCTTCCAATAATTGTGTAATTTGGCTGGCGATAATAATGCTACAGCTGAATGTGAACATATTCCTGAGATCGATTTATGACTATTCGATTTTGTTACGTGGGAAAAATAACAGTAAACAAGAAGGAACAAAAACTGATGACACAATATGAAATGGTGGGGATGGCCATAATGTTGCAGCACAAAGTGCAAATCTAATCTGTAGAAAGAAAATCCCACATTAATAATTCTTTGCAATCCATCATATAATGGACGGTTGATAGGTTTGTCTTAACGCCTGGTAACAGAGTGTGAAAATCATTGGACTGCCTGTTTCATGATTTTATGTATACCAATAATGCTCGTTGTTTATTTTAGAAACTAGTAGGTATTAATAATATTTCGACATCATTTTCAAGTAAGATACAGAAAAGTTACGTCGGTTTTTGAGAGATTTATGACCTAAATTTATAGTCAATTTATCATGTTATCCCTGATAAAATTAGATTGTAACAAAAGCTTGACATTCACAAGGTACGTGCTTTGATTTACATCTAACAGTTTTAACTAGGTAGTAAGAAAATTATGGCACCTCTTCATACTATACTTACACAATTAATGTTTTAACACCCATCGAAATTGTAGATATCTAATAATTGAATTTAAACTAATATAGTATTTGTTTCGCATCTGTACGCCATACGTATTTATATAAAAAAGTGTAATACAAAGTGGTAATTTCCAAAAATTCTCATTTTATCATAAAATATTCATCAAGATTTCCCTCGGTGATTAAAATTAACTCTTAATTAAATTGGTTGAACAGATATGTGAAATTTTATTCAAATAAAATTTGTTTAAATTTTCGCAATATAGTTTCAGTAGTGTGCATTCTATAATATCGTCGAATATTTCTTTTGAGAATTTATCATTTCTGTAAGAATAAATTTCAAGGTGATCTTTAACGGTATCCTAACATTTTATAGTAAATTTATTTTATTAATATCGGATGAAGTGAATAGTTTTTTATTGATGTAGATTGATCATTGCATCATTCAGTATTTATTTAAATAATGTTCTTTCCGTAATAAAGGATTAATTTACAATGCTTCATACGCAAAATTTTTCTTATGAAGCAATATTATAATATTAAATATTTGAAATCTTCAGAAAATTCACATTTTATATCACTGGATCAAGTGCATATGGATGTGGCGGTATCCACGTGCATTTAGTAAAATGTGGAAATAAAAGCGGTTGAAGCAAAAGTCTGTGAAAATGTACGTTTTCAACAATATTATGCTCTGGACAGTGAATGCCCCACGCATTAACCTATTTTGTACTAAATTTACTTTAGTAATAATACTGTATTTCAAATTTTTAATCATTCAAAGTGCCGCTATTTTGCACGATGTGAGAAAAGTAACTTTAAATTTAGATTTTAATTTATAATTAAACATTTAGTTGCATTTTTGTTTCAAATCATTTAAGTCATAAAAGTACTTATTTCATTTTACTCAGTTATGTTATTAGTAAGTTATAATTGTTTTGCTTGGTTTATATCACCTAAATTTATCAAGATATTATCTTACTAAAATATCTATGCAACTAACTATTTAAGCAGTTATTTCTGTGATAGGTTAACAATTACCAATAATGTCCTTTACTTTATTCTTAAACATTCATGACAGACTTTAGACTTGCAGACAGCTTAAATGACAATTTGAATGACCTGCATGTCATAATTATGAATTAAAAATTAGTAATTTGCATCGTTATTCAGCTTTTCATTAGCTGCTCAAGTTGCAGTTGCTAATAAAAGACAAAGTCTGCAATAAAAATGCAGCAGCACAATTTTAGCTTAAGTTTGATTTATATTTAATTTAATCTTCTCATTTCGAAAACAAATTTGAGAACATCTTGAATGTATGAGCATTCGCTGATTATTTCTATTGGAATAGAATTTTTGAAGTAAACAAATTTTGCTCCTAAACATGAACAAAAGCTTTTGACTCAACCTAGTAGGTAATCATATCTAGCAGAAGATTCATTGAAAAAGAATGTTTCAAAGTGTCATGTTCTTAATGATGAAAGTTATGTATTTGTCATTTCGCTTCTTAAAGCTGCGTTGTCGTCTTATATTAAAACGACAGTCTCCAGATGAAATAAACATAACAGAAATAATTCCTGAAAGTAAAAAGTATGTAATTAGAATCATTAATGAAACAAATAACGAACCCAACGATCTGGTTAATCCAGCTAAATTAAACAGTCGAGATTCAGATAAGTGGTTCTGTACATTCCTGGATTTATCAGTCTTTGATATTGTCAATCGGTAACATAGAAAGTATAAACTGTTGCCGGCATCGTATAATTCTCTTTTTTCCCTCGAGGTACGCAGATAAGATATACATACCTATACTTATACGTATACAGATAACAATCGTGTCACTTCATTGAAACGTGTAGTCATTTTCCATTAATAAAACATTTCTATCATCAACTATCGCACTTGCTTCTTTCAACGACAAGGTGCCAGAAAAACATTAACGAATGTGTAACATTTTATGTTCATAATGATTAGACTTTGAATCACATGAAATCTGCTCAACATTGTCTAAGTAAACCAAAAGTCCATTTGACAGATGAGGTATCGTAACGGCCGAATCACTGCTACATGATTCTCGCCGATAATGCGATAAAAATTGTATCGATCGATTAAATATTACTTGTTACTCTATAGATTATGTCATAGCAACTTTCTTTTTTGTTACGTTGCATGCCAACGTTAATCATTCCATCGTACATACCGATGAGAAACACACTTTGCACGTTTCTAAGCAATGGAGTGATTATGTTTGCTATTATTTATTTTTCTCTTTTTCATAGCACAATTTCTGCATTTCTGCTGGAAGTGTAAACTAAACATATTAAAAAAACGTTGCAGGTGATGCATCAAGAGGTCAAGAAGGAGACTCCGTTGCAATTCAAGTTTCGCGCCAAATTTTATCCTGAGGATGTTGCAGAAGAGCTGATTCAAGATATTACACTGCGCCTGTTCTATCTTCAGGTATGAAATTCAGTATTAGTAATTCGTGTAATGACTATTAGACGCTGTATTTATTGAATCTTCAGAATTTATTGATGAATATTTCCTCAAGAAACATTTATAAACGTCCAATTTTTCGCGTTTTCATCACACATATACGCGTTCTTAAAGCACGTTCGCAAAAACAAAAGGTTGGCAATAAGGGAGTAATTGTACAGTTTAGGGGAGGCAGATCCGATAACCTTGACCTTAACATATATTTTCAAGGACACTCCTGAAATTTTAATCCTTTTTAAAAAGTTATTAATCATTAGAGATATAATATTTTCTGGTTATTATTCAATCAAAAACTAATTTAGAAGTACAACGTGTGTGAGTGGGAGAGGGGCATTCTTACTACGAAGGAATCTAACTCAGACATAATCTTAACCCTTTTTCCTTTTTTAACTCACAAACGTGAACTACAAACCTTTTGAACTATTACGTTTGGGATATAAGTGTCCTAGTAATTTCTTTTGTAGAGATTAAAAACTGCATCGAATAGTAGAGTCCAAATTGTAGAGTTCCATTTAAAAATGAGGTGTATTGCATTTTTTAAATTCACCAGTGCATAAAACTACATAAAGCTATATTTATGTTGTGGATTATTCGATACTATATAATTTTGCCTCATCATATTTTTAATATTTTTATCTATCTCTAACCATTTTAAAGATATAGCTTGTCTCAGTTTCATGGGATATCCTGTATAACTCTCTGATATTCAATTAAATTAATTTTATTTGATTTCATTCGAATATGAATATACGTATACCACAATGATATAAAACGAACCAATTTGTGTTACCGTAAAATTGAAAATGTATGTATCAAATGAATAGATTAGAAAACACACTAAGTTAAGAATCCGTTCTTATGATGAGTTCGTCCACATTTTACAGCACCCTGATTTTTCATCAGATTCGTCCGAAATTTTTCCAAGAGATACTACAAGTTGTAGTCTAACTTCAACTGTAATTCCTTCAACGTCGTAGCATTACTCGAATAGATATAAAGATCGCTTGCAAAACCTTACCAGGTAACTCTTCTGATTAAAAATCAGATTATCCGTATGGATAATCCTACAAAATAGATTATTTTGAGAACACAGAATACATACATTTTGAGAATACATTAAGAAAACATAGTTCGATCAACAAAAACAATCGATGACAGTGGTGTCATTTTAAGAAGGACCTTCGAGATGTTTTTGTTAAAATCAGATTTGAATCCAATTGTTAGTCATTGTTTCTTATTTTCAATAGCATCGGAAATAACTTAAATGTTGATTTAAGTGAGACACACTTAACTGCAACTGTTGATATATCATTTCATAAATTGTTATTTTTCGTTAAATTTATCGTATTAATTGAGATGATTATTTTAGAAAAGAAATTGAAGGTACATATGTAGTAAGAGGATAATCGTACATTATTCAACTATGCAATATTGCTAATAGAATTGTGTTACAGCAGAACAAGATTGAGCACATAACTGCACATTATCATTCAATTACTCGTTTGTACGCTAGATTGACGTAATACGTCATAGAAGAAGACAGCACAATACATTTGTACTATCATCTAAAACCATCCGTTTATTTCTTTGAATCGTTTCAACATTATGTATTGTCGGAAAAAGATATCCTTTTTATTTTCTTATTTTTGTTTCTGCAAAGCTATTCTTTCTTCCCTTTGTGAGTTTCTGTGCTTTAGTTCAATTGGATTGTTTTTCTCATTTAGTTGTAGAGTCCCACATACAGCGTGTTTTGTTGCACTAGAAGATCTGCTAAATGGACCGATGCATAAAATTTATCCATAACTATACAGTAACCTTTTTCCGGTAAGGGTTCAATCAAAGGTAAAATTATTTGCACTGATGTAGGCGTATCTGTGTTCTTATATTCTTCTAGATTCTAGTATACTCTTTCCGCTATGTACCTAGGGGAAAGCTGGACAAAACCGTGTAGTTGGGTAAAACCGTATACCATGCTTTTTTTAATAACTAATTGAAAAAATTCGATGATCGCTTGGTAATGGTTTTCCGCGATATTTAGCTGTTTGTTAACAAAATTTTATCACGAAACACGTGTGCTCCAATAAATTATTCAATCGTGTTTATATTTATATGCTTTGATCTTATTTTCGATTTATTTCAGAAGTGTACAACAATGTTTTAGTCACTGACAAAGAATGAACACGAAGATATGCATTAACAGTACCTGCTTATAGTATATTTTGAGAATAGTTGACCATTATTTTCGTTTTCGTATTTAATTGAAAGCAAAAGTTTATGTACTCACATCTAGAGGGAAAACCGACCACCCAATTTTACACTCAACAACAATTCATAAACTAATATTTAATTAAAACCATAACAGTTCTGAATCTAGGATGTAAATAATAATGAAAAACTGAAATTGACGAGAAAAAAATGAAATTAAGTGAATTTAGAAGAAATATCAGTGAGTAAATTTTGTGTGTACAGTTGCAAAAAATGGTTTGGAATGAAATTTTTAGCTTCTCCATTGTTAGTTACAATGAAGGGTAATGTTGTAAACTGTATACTGTTTTATCCACCCTTATAGGGCAGTACCGAAAATGGTAGACATTCCGTTTTGTTATTAAAATAAACAGTATGTTTAAATTTGTCAATTATATTGTTATTTTATGTTAATTAGGAATGTTTTTAATAGATCAAACTTGAATTTTGCAATTAGATTTATAAATGAAGAAGTTATAAGCCTTAAACTTTAAGTATACGGTTTTACCCCACCTTCCCCTACTACTAAAGAGAACAAATACTCTGTTTTCGCTTCACACAAATGGAATATCGTTTATATCCATGTGAATCTGCTTTAATGGTACATATTGTAACCGATCTCGTTTATTTTTACACGAAATTAAATTTTCATAAATTATAATATCCCTTTCAGGCACATATAAACTCGCACATTTCTTGTTTATGTACTCGCAAATTGATCAAATTTTATTTAGCTCAAGATATTCAGGCAAATCGTTGGCACACTTTATAGCGCAGTCGAAGAAAATCTGCTATTTATGATGAGCATGTTTATTAGATGCTTATGCTTATGATTAGCATGTTTATTAGGCATAATGTATGTCCCAGCGAGAGAAATTGAAGGCCATTAGAGACAATCTGGTGGTTTTCGCTTCTCCCGCTGTCAATAGCAATGACGTGTTAGAAACCACGGGATCTCCGAAGGGTAGTTGATTAGTGTCGATTTCGGAACTGACATGCGGCACGCAGGTGTCACCTGGAGGAAATTTCCACTGCTGACACGTCGGATCATCCCTTTTAGAGTGACAGAGAAGGGAAGATACGAGCATCTCTGACCCACTGATTGGTCAGGTTCATTTGCAAATACCTAACCAATCAGTGGACAGTTTAGAAAGCACCGAGGTTTTAAGGCATTTAGAAATGCCAAAGAGTTCAGAAGTCAATTAGTTTTTCCGTTAGATGAGCAATCGGGCTTTTATTTGGTCCCAAGCCAACTTATGACCTGGCTGGTCCTTTGAACCCTTAGGCGGTACAGAGTGCAATATTCATGGCCAGTAGAAACCCTAACGCAGGATTCACAGCTGTCATCTCATCATAGATCTCATTATTACAAATATGTACATATTTCTTTATATATATATGTCGTTTGAAAAGATTGGCAATTGACAGATTGCTGATGGCGTCCTGTACATTCTTTCTTCAGTTTTTGTTTTAACTATATTTTGTAGCATATTTATTGCTGGAAAAACATACATCTCTAACGCAGTGATCGACGTACTACTTGTAGACTTAACTGATTACTGCCCAACATATCTTTTTTGTTTCATTCACTATAAAATTGGTCAAATGATCATCAAAGAAGTACAAGATAAGTACGAGAGAGCATCAAGTTCATTACTTGGTGTGAATGTACAGCCAGGTATTCCAATAAACTCAAGTCTCGATGGCACGGTATTTCGATAATCAACACTACTGCATCGTCAGTTTGTTTCAACGTCCAAATTAGTTCCATACCTGTTTTTAGAATCACAGTCAATTATACTGCCATCGGTACCGCTTTACGATAAGTTTAAATATTCATTGTGCGTACTGTTGCTGTTAGACATTTTCAGTCTATTACCATTCGTTTCAACGTAGATTCTGTGTTTGATTAGATAGGTCTAATTGAGTTTTGAAAATTATTATGTACTGGAAACATGTATATTCCATAAACATATGGAATCCATATAAGTAATGGTCAGGAAATACAAACAGACTGAAAACAAAAAATTCATATTAAACATGTGTGCTACTTAATTTTAGTTTTCAATTATAACTAGTTTTATATTTTAGTAATTATTAGGGACAGGGCTGAGCTGAAATGAATTTTGTAAATAGCTTATAAGCATTTTTGGAAGATAGGGAAACTATTATCTACTCTAGTATATTTAACTTTAGTATAATCTTTATGGACTTGTATTCAAATTTAAAATAACTAATACAGAATATGTTCATGTAAAAATATATTTTTTATCAATTTTTTTAAAATAAACCTCTTTTTAAAGTATGTCTTTTATTGTCATTTATCGTCCCTAGGAGTAGGGACAAAAGTAACATGCGATAATATAAGGTAGGGGCGACGATAACATCGTATTTAAATTTGAAAATTAAATAAAGTAATAGAAAAAATACTTTTGAAAGGTATTTCTACTTATTGTGAAGATAAAAATAAGTATAAATTTCAATATACGCTTAACATAGACTTTTAAGAAGCCAGCCCACGATCTGTTTTTCTTTTACAAATATTAGACATTCTGTGACTAGTAATTCCGTATTTAAAGATCACGTTTAAGAACCTAACAACTCCATTTTTATCTATTTTCTGTTTCTTATTTGTGTCGTATGTCGTATGATAATCAAAAGAGAATGCTTTTATTGTATGTCAAAGTTGAAAACATGAAAATCTTGACAAGTCCCAAGA
Organism: Calliopsis andreniformis; assembly: GCF_051401765.1. Taxonomy (NCBI): domain Eukaryota; kingdom Metazoa; phylum Arthropoda; class Insecta; order Hymenoptera; family Andrenidae; genus Calliopsis; species Calliopsis andreniformis. The sequence continues at coordinate 1,364,693 of NC_135063.1, forward strand.
TATGAATAACTATTTTCATAATGAGTATACAGGGAAATAATTTGACAAATTTATGTGAAACAAACTACACTGATTGCACCACTCGTTTTTGTCACTTTGTAGTGTTTTGTTTCAAACTTCAAAATCACTCGTTTGTAAAATTTAGGAAACGTGACTTAATAAGTTCTTTCCTGAATAAACTTTATTAAGAACATATTTGATAAAAGCAAAAAGCATAGAAGAAAGTCGCAAGTTACAATCGGGACAAAAGTAACAACTTGTTATGTTTATCCGTACTAACAGTATATCTCATGAACGTGTTCTATGTACTAATCTAACTTATAATCATAACAATTTTTATACCTACGTGTAAAGTTAATAACTATTGAATATAGTACAAAAGAGTCAAAAAGTTTTATGAAGTCAGAAAAAAAGGATATGTAATTGAAACAGACCTTACACATTTACTTTCAACATACTATTTCAAGGAAATGATAAGATATGAACAATCGCTTATTATCACGCGTTGACAAAAACTAAGGTAGAGAAAAGATGGAAATGAGCTGGAAAGATAGAAGCACGAGATTATTACTGAACTAGTATTTGTTTTATAACGTTTGTTACATTCGTCCCCTATTACGATTGTCCCTGACTTCCCCTGTATTTACATAAATTGAGAGTACATAGATGATCAGAAGATTGTTATTGAAAAATTTTTTTTCCTGAGAAACTATAAGGCACTGCTTTTTCCAAATTTATGGAATTTTTTATATGTATACCTATATAGAAATTGTGTAAATTATTTACAGTTTAAATATTTTTAATATTTAAACATTAATATTTAACATTTAAATATTTTTAATATTTAAACTGTAAATAATAAAGCTTTAACATGTCAGAGGAGGTGATGGGAAAAGAAACATTGTCGTTGGCGATCTTGCTTTCAGCCAGTTCACTGATCTAAATTTAAAAAACCGAAAATATTCATGTTAAAGGGGATAACCGATAAAAAGTTTCAAAACATCAAATTTTTTCTTACATATTTAACATAGATTGATATTTTAAAAATAGTTTAAAACAAATTCTAAAGACAAAAATTCGAAGAGTTACCGAAAACGTAGAGGAAGGTATCTGTGTTCCTTCATTAATACAGTGAATTAGAACAATAGATTCTGAGCGATTTCAGATAGCCCGGTAGCTTATCCAGGATGTTTAAACGTGTTTTTCTAAAAATTACACTTTTTAATGGACTTGAAAATTTGCATGCAAGTCCATCATAAGATTCTGCATCTAGCAATCAAGTCTTTATTTCGATATGATTTCGCATTTTTTAAAGAAATTACACAGAAGGTTGATGTTTTTCGAAAATCCGTATTGTGACGAGACAGCTATTAACATGTTTACATTTTCATGTTTTCCCTTTGGATGTAATGTATGTTTTTCGAGGCAAAGCAGTTTTATCAAAATAGTTTACGTTCTTTCAAATAATTAGAAAAAGTAGAAAGAGAAAAAATACATCAAGTGATTGAGCTGTAATGTAATAAAAGATGTGCACGTATTCTGTGACAGAATATTAAAGGATTATATCAACCTATAAGAAATCGACTCGTTTGGGAATTGAAAAAAAAAAAAAAAATCAGTGGAAACTATGTAAAACATTTTTCTATTAGAAGCTACATTTCTTAACTATATTATGCTAAATTTTCGTGGAGAAATGTTATTGATTAAAGCAAATATTGCCGTCACAATAGGTGTGTTTCTTTCTTAAGTGTTTGCTGTTGAACATTCCATAGTCCAAACGATGTATCAGAAAACAAAAAGCCGAATGAATATTAAAAATAGATATAATTTAGAAACCCTCACTTTTAAAAATTTTATTTTCAGTTCTCCAATAACTAGAAAAGAAAAGAAATGAATTTTCCACCGAAATTCCATACTTCAACTTCACACGACTGACGCTTTGTAACAAAATACAACATTAGAATTCGGAAATCGTTGAGGGCTTCTAAATTTTATCTATTTTTTATATTCATTCGGCCTTTTCCTTTCCTTTCAGATTCATGATTTAGGCTCAGGAATGTCCACCATTAAATGCTTAAAAAGACACATCTGGTTGGTATCATTGGCAATATCTCTCCTTCAGTGTATAATCTTCTTGGTTGCAAATTTGGAATAATATAATTAAAATATGTGTCTTTTAATGGAAAAATATTTACCATCATTTCCACTCAGACTTCTTTCTAAAAAATTCTGAAACTTTTAAGTTTTCTGCAAATAGGTAGGTAGATGTAATTCCTCAATTATGAGTTGGCTATGATTAGGACGATAGACGAAAAAAAATATCGATATTTGTTAAAATAATAACATTTTAACGAAAATATAGGACGGATCATGCTATGAAATGAATTCATTCCTCTATATTAAGTGTAAATTTCATACAATTAATTTTACTAGTTTTTTAAGGACATTAATTTGACAAGAATGATTTCGAAAAAGCTCGGTTTGACGTTTTATGTCGAATTTAATTAGCCTCATAGCGGTACTCTTGTAAGATGTATAACTTCGCCAATTTTTTTAATCTTAATATAATATTTAAGGAACTTGCTTTTAAAATTTCAAGCTTTAAAAGTAGGTATTAGAACGAGCGTTTTGAAGTTCTGGATCAGAAAATTCCTTTCGTTCAAATATTATACCGAAATGGAATCAAAAATGATGTGTTGTATTGCATGACGTATGGGGGTGGTAATGATGGAGGGTGTAATAGGGATATCATGTTAAGCAAGTCTAATTCTAACTGAAACACGTAAGACTAATTGTAGATTGTTTTACTGGCTAATACACTTGTTTTGGAGCACAATATGTATTTTCGTGGATTGTATTGCTAATTTGATGTGTTCACAAATTGTAAAACTGTCTAAATGGCACCGTTACTGTCATAACACGTACCATGGCATATACCCGTGATTGCAAGGCAAAACGATCTAAGTCACATGTTTTGTTTTCGAGACATTGGCATTTAAAATTTTCAACTTCAATACTGTCTTATAGATTTGTTTCTTCTTGAACCCTTATTTTTATGTGAAACAAATTTTTTTGTTCTTCCTTTCCTTTCTATAAATTTAAATTCTATATTTTAGATCTCAGTTAAGAGTTTAACTTGAAGTTTCTGAAAATGAGACATAGGTAGTTTGCCTTACAGCCACAGGTGTTACCATAACTTCCTATTTCATTTTGGCGTACATTAAACTTAAAGTGTATCGATCACTAGTTTTTTTTTGTAATGAATTCCACTGACAGCGTTATTTTTTGCAAGCATTAAATAAGACAATGATATAACGTAAAATTAATCGACCAGAATAATGGCAAGAAATTCACTGAAGACTATTCGTTCGAAGACTAAATCAACTGACTGGTGAGGTTAACTTCTCTTACGCACACACCCGTGATACATACGGGTTCGCTTGACTGGCGATGCGTGTATGTCCGTGGCTACCACAGGCAACGATCCTCTGCGTTGCTGCCCTGCAAATTGTTTACTTTAGCAGTTGTGTTCCATTTCGAAATGACAATTTTGTCGATTCTAAAGGTTGATTACAGACTTACCAGAATTTTATATAGGATGTTTCCAAACGTGTGAGACATTTTTGGAAGATAGATTCTAGATACAAAAGCAAAAGGACACATATTTCTACATATAGTTACATGTTTTTTGTATGGCATAAATCGCTAGCACAATTCTTGCCTGTGCGGTGTGCTCTTTAAACCTCTACTAGACCCAGAGTTATCCCGACCCTTTAAATGAATGGTGTACGTTTATGGATTTTAAAGAAAGTATCACACTGTACACAATATAATATAGTGCATAACTAAAAAACTAAGTGTTTCCAGACATATGTACACATGAACTTTCTTTATCGTCTTTGTGTATAGAATCTGCCTCCTAAAAATGTACCACATGTTTGGAAACACCCTCCATATAAAAATAAGGATTGTTCGGTCTATATTCGGCTTTTAGAACCGACAAAATTGTCGAACTGACATCGATTATCTGTTGTGTGCGTCTAGGCTTATGCTGTGTCTAGAACTGGATAAAATTTTAAGTATAAATTACAGATATTATTTTATAAATAATAAAGAATTGGGTATCTAAAACGGGCTATCTGAATAACTCACTTGTTTTTGGCGATAGAACAAGGATCAGACCAAACTTTCTTGGTTTCGAGAGACACAGTGTGATGGCAATCACCTTTTTTTTGTAGATAGATAATATCATTTTTATTAATGCAATGGTATGTGTTTTATTTCCCTCCTAATAGAACGTTTCAAGAGGATTACTACATTCTAGAGTTGAAGGTCATTTAAGATCGACTATAATGGAAAATAAATTACTTAAAGAAACCGATTGAATATTTTGGTATATTACATTGTGTAGTCACATCATTCATATGTATATGAATAACATCTATGTTTGTTGCTGGGTGGCGTCATTTAGTACGTAAACGCGAAACTAGTTTTAACTAAATTTTTTTAACAGCGGAGAAAACCTACGAGATTCTCTTGCCGCATTGTGATACAGGGAATGTTGCTTTAATCTAAAGACCTCAGGGACACTTCGACATTTCGTCATATTCATTATTGAGGAAGAATCAACCGTGCAATAGGTGTCACTCTCAAACGACAAAACACGGACGTAATAGTCCTTATTTGCTAAAGCTACGTTTACGTTGGGCAACTTTTGATCGAGCAATCGAGTTGATTAACCTGAAGTTAATCAATATTGACCGTTTAACTCCATTTTCAACCAAGTTGACATGACAATAATTTTGATCGACTTTAGGTTGATCAATTTGGTTGCCCGATAAAAGATTCTCTAATGGAAACATAGGTTAAAGGAATTATTGTGATCGATCTGGAAAACTTCATTTGACTTCCTGGCTGCAAGACACCTTATTCTAGACTGGATTTAAAAGAAAGGATCAATCCTTCCTTTGCACATATTGTTCCTTTGGGACTCAGTTCCATACTTCAGTATACATAAGATCTTGCTCTGGCTTGAAAGCCTCAGGGATACCTCAGGCGACAGACTACGTTCTTTCATTGAGTGATTTTATTCACTTCTAACCAGTTACTACAACCACGCGTCTAAGCAGAGATGAATTAGCCGCTATCCTATACCGAAATAATTGGGATGAGTACGAAAAACTATTTGACAGTTATGGATGTAAAGATTTTTGCTCTTGACTAGATTAATATGCAATGGACGATACCACATTTACCCCAATGAAACCGAGTGCATTACTTTAGTATACACTATACAGTTCAATACCGTTATTTAAGGTATAACAAATATAACCTTTGATATTTTAAGAGGTGATAAGAAATCCAAATTGAAACATAAAATGTCCTATGACACAACGTCCGATCTGCCTTGATTTTACAATAACAATGCCTTAAATAATCCGTGACTCATTTCCTACGAACACCTCGGATGTTTAAAGCTTTATAAAAAATAAACCGTAAAGAATACAACACATGTATTACGACTTTTTTGATTATTAATTCTCTGATTGTTAATTTAGTTTAGCATAGTGGTACGTTAACTTTAAGGCATTATTATTGGAATAAAGGCAGATCAAACACTGCCAAACAGACATTCAATCGTATCTTCACTGCATGTTTGTTTGTACTGCAACAGTGCTTCTTACGTAGCTATTACTTGAAAAAAGAAATACGTAGGGTCCTTGACAAGGAATAGTAATTTAGTGAAAGTTAAATGGAATTAGAAAAATCTTGGAGGTTTTTCTGTTAATGTCGATGCTGACTTCTTGAAAATCTTCCATCAATCTTAACAGGAAACTTCCCCCAAAAAGAAAAGTATAAAAGGAGACTTATTGTCATTCACAAGTTCTCTGAACTGAATTTGTGTTAAAGTAAATATTCTATGATAAACTTCTACTAACAATTTAGACATTTCATTTACGTCCGAGAATATAAGCCGAGCGCGCATCTCGAATTCAGAAGAACTACATGGTAGTAGTGTGACAATATTCGCAATATTCTTATTATATAAATAGTTCGAGGTAGTAATAGTTCGAAAGTGTGGCTTTTGGATATTTTTCGAAATGCATTACACAGAACTGGAGAAAGTTGATACGATTCTCATGTATGGTGTGTGTCCCTAAAGTATGAGAGAAGCAGTACGTTTCTATGCCAAAAGATTGCCTGTTCGTGCGAAACCCTCTCACTTCTCAAACAATAGTTAATCTTCGCAATATACACTGTTGATCGGTAAAAAGTAAGCGGTGCCTGAGAGAGGTGGACAGGCAGAGATTTTGGTCTGTAATTATATTTAAACGATCTTGAATAATCTTCAGCTATAGGTCATCGTATTCAGCTTTAGAAGCTACCTAAATATTATTAAAAAACGCGTTATTATATTTAAAAAAATGAACTTGACCTTCGTATTTCCTTTCATCTATAAAAAAATGGTTGACATCAGATTATGATTTGGTACTTTTTTTAATCTTTAAAACGAAATATTCACTTGTTGCGTATCCACATAGCGTATCAACAAATAATAGGGTACAGTGTAACGTTGGTATAATTTTCCATATCTTTGTATCACATTTTGATACGGAATGATGTAATGTTACATCATTACAACAGTGATACAATATATACGAGTATATGCAGCAAAAGGTGTTATTCATGTGGTCCGCTTTGGACACCTCTTCTAAATAACAGTCATACGAAACTGAAATAAAGTAGATCCCCATTAATATCGATCACCGCCTTGAAAAAAATGACAGTACGTTATAAAATCTTTTTCTTTATCAGAAAATTAATCTGTAGAAATTTTTGTTTCATAATTTTTTTCGCATATTCACTTAAAAAAGATATATATTTTCTAAAAGAATTTTTTTTAAATTTTCGTTATTCGATAACTTTACTACATTCAGTATAAACAGTGTTAAGAATGTTGAAATAATTAACTATTTTTTATATGCTATAAATTACGTACAGGTGAAGAATGCTATCCTCACGGATGAAATCTACTGCCCGCCGGAAACGTCTGTACTGCTAGCTTCCTATGCAGTCCAAGCAAGACATGGCGACTACCAAAAAGGAACGCACACTGCCGGTTTCTTATTGAACGATCGTTTATTACCACAACGTGTTGTAGATCAACATAAAATGAGTAAAGAAGAATGGGAAAATTCAATCACTAATTGGTGGCAAGAACATCGTGGAATGTTGCGCGAGGATGCCATGATGGAATACCTGAAAATTGCTCAGGTAACAATTATTCAATTATTGTATTTATACATACTTACTATATCATTTAAGTTCATCATTTAATCTGTTCATATTATTGTATTATAGACATTAATTGATACTTTCTAATTCTTCTTGTTTTTCGTAGGATTTGGAAATGTATGGAGTGAATTACTTCGAAATTCGTAATAAAAAGGGGACAGATCTCTGGTTAGGTGTCGATGCCTTGGGTTTGAACATATACGAGAAGGATGACAAACTAACACCAAAAATTGGTTTCCCGTGGTCTGAAATAAGAAATATATCGTACAACGATAAGAGATTTATACTCAAACCGATTGACAAAAGGGCACCAGACTTCGTCTTCTTTGCGAGTAGAGTTAAGATTAATAAACGAATTTTGGCATTGAGTATGGGAAACCACGAACTTTATATGCGTAGACGTAAACCTGACACAATTGATGTGCAACAAATGAAGGTATTTTCTTTTGTGCTCATAATTTTTTTGTCTTTTTCTATCTGTTACATTTTACATTATTTATAGAATTTTGTGTTGTTCGCGATTATACAACAATATGATTTGTTTCAAATTTGAAGGCTCAAGCGAGGGAAGAGAAAATGGCGAAACAGCAACAGAGAGAAAAGTTACAGTTAGAAATAGCTGCAAGAGAACGTGCAGAGAAAAAACAACAAGAATACGAGGAAAGACTTAGAAATATGGCAGAAGAGATGGATAGGCGGCAAGCCGAATTAAATGAAGCTCAAGAAATGATTCGACGTTTAGAAGAACAACTTAAACAATTGCAGGCTGCTAAAGAAGAATTAGAAAATCGTCAAAAGGTACGCATACATTTGATAGAGATGTACATCTTTCTGCAAGAAATGAATTTATATGTATTTTCTTGCTCCATACAGGAACTCACAGCCATGATGGAAAAACTTGAACTTTCAAACGAAATGGAAGCAGCAGAGCGTGCTAAACTTGAACAAGAAATAAGAGCTAAACAAGAAGAAGTACAACGCATACAATCTGAAGTAGAAGCGAAAGATGCAGAAGCAAGGAGACTGCAAGAAGAATTTGAAGCAGCCAAGTATGAAATGCTTCTTTGTTTTGTATACATATAAAAGAAAACTGTACAACTGTACCCTAACTCGATAATTTTGCATGCACAGATTGAGGCAAGAAGAAGCCGATCGAGCATACCATGCTAATACAACACCACATCATCATCACGTTGAAGAAAATGAAGAAGGCGAAGAGGAAGGCGAAGATGAAGCTCCTCATGGCGATGTTACTAAAGATCTTGCAACTGATGAATCGATAATCGATCCTGTTGAAGAACGACGCACCTTAGCAGAGAAAAACGAGCGCTTACATGATCAGTTGAAGGTATTTATTCTAATTTTTATGTGCATTTGTTATTTTTAATGTTCTCTTAGTGCATATCCTCATATGCTTAATAAATTAATGTTTCAGACATTAAAACAAGATCTTGCACAGTCACGTGATGAATCGAAAGAAACCGTTATGGATAAAATTCACAGGGAAAACGTCCGCCAAGGTCGAGACAAATATAAAACACTTCGTGAGATTCGCAAAGGCAATACTAAACGTCGTGTTGATCAATTTGAGAACATGTAAATTATGAATTTATTTGCCTATTTACCAGCCCATTTCATTTTGCTTTTAAGTTTTCCTTTAATTCCATATACGCATGGAAACAGTTAATTACCACTATCGTATGTGAAACGTAGATTCTCTGATTGATCTATACAAGGACAATTTTAAAAACATGTCAAATGTATTATTATATAACTTTTTTTTTTTTTTTTTTTGAGAAACATTGAGATACGAGCCATTTTCAATTTACAACGATATATACTACTATTTTTCGAAGTTGATTCTATACTCTGAAGTACAGCTAAGTAGTAAGCTTTCAATAATTGGCAAGGAACGCGACGAGCGACTAACTTGCGCCGTCTTCCACGTATGCTTCCATATTAACCACTCTTAAGTAATTTTTTGCGAAGAAGAATGTTTATATATTTTTTCATGATACGAGGAAATTTTCTTGCTGTTTTAGCTACAATATATTTAATGTTAATTCATAATAATAACTTCGTTATTTTAGCTATGTTGTTAGCTAATGTTGTTTTCTTTTTCTAACGATAGCCATTTCTCGCTAAAATAACAAGAAAATGTGCGTTACATAATTTGTGAATATTATTTTACTTTTGTCCAAGTATTATACAGAAATTTTGAAATACCGGCGCGCCAGTATTTTTTTTAAAGTATTACTGTCGGTCACCGAGCGTAATGCCACATATGTTGACTTTTTTCTCAGTGGTTACCGTTTCATCGCGATCCTTATCACGCCGTCGCGAATTGTCCGTCCTTGATAAGGATTTGCTTGAGGAATATTTTGTATTGTTATTTGTGTCATCACTCCTTTCTGTTAATGATTTAAGATTACTTCTATCAGTAGCGGTCGCTATGCATCCACGATGTATATACCGGATGTATCTAGTAACTGGAACGGACTATAACTCTTTCAAGTGAAGTTACAAAAAAAAAAAGAAAAAAAAAACTAGAGAAAATTTTTCTGTATGATTTTCTATTAACTTTACTTGGAACAGGTTTATTGTTTGCCCCAGTTACTTACTAGATATTCCTTGATCAGGCTATTGCTTCGATCGAAGTCGATTTTTATGCCTTGATCAATGTCGGTGAACCATTTTTATTACCAGTTGCTCTTTATGATTCAGCGGCACTTGTTCGTGATCGCTGGACACACAAGAATAATAACAGCCATGAATATGAAAGAGGAAATGGCAAGTTCTGAAATTTCTTATTACATTTTCATTGAAGTGACATCAGTGCATAAATTTGTTTTTAATGGAGTTATGGATACGTAACAGCCCTTAAGTTGTATATTAAATCTGATGACATATAGATTCATCAAATTTTATACGAGACTTATGAAAATTTCTATAATTGATAACTGATTAACAACATTCTCTCACAATTTCAAAAATTTGCTCCTAAAAGTATTAAGTACAGCTAATACCATTTTCATTAAGATTCATTGGTATTGTTTTAATGATGATTTAACGAGAAATATAAAACTTGACATTTCACTAGTGATCGGGCTATTCTTGTCTCCGCCTGGCTCTTAATATTCTTGGATTTTCAAAATGCGTCGTTTGACCCGAGCTAAGTGTTATAAGAAAAACGTGCTTTTTCCCTCGATCAAAGTTGGCAACCGGTCCTAATTGATCGACTTCGATCCGAGATATATCTATACATATCTTTACATTTTATCCTGATTTGTTAATTTTACTGTTTACAGTGTAGAAGGTAATCCAAGCAATAGGTGAATTAATGTTGTAAAGAAGCGTGGAGAAATCAGCATTGTTTTTTAGTGAGTTACAAACATAACCTTTAAATAATATTGGCCTAAAATATTAACGTACAAGCGACCGCTCAGTATATGAAACATAAAATGAATGGTACCCGTTTTTATAATAAATATAGAGAAATTAAGCACGACGTATAAAATATTCACAAAAATTATATATTGTATATATTTTATATACATATATATACATACATATATATAACTTTAGTATGAACGAATTTCAGCTACTGATTAGTAATTTTATATTGAACACACTCGTGGCCTTTATTAATATACATTTATTTGAAGTACTAGATACAAATATTTGATAATACAATATAGAAAGAAAGATGTATCAATATTTCGCGACTCTTTGTATTGCATACCTTCAGCATTAGGTAATTACGCGGTTCCTACGAAGAAAATAATAGGCATCAAGATTTTTGAAAGTATGAAAGGGGTGAATGTGAGAGAGAATGGACCAATAAAGAGTTGCGTACGTACGGCTGAATGTTAGAAAAACGTGTAATATATGGCTGTCTGGTACGCCATATAAATTTTAAAACAGTTCTATTTTTAGACAAAAGATAGAAAAGGAAAAAGTTGTGCGGTACAACAGCGGAATGAATTAATATTGAAGTGAATGAAGATAATAATAATAATCTCTAATGCTGCCAATTTTTTGACGGAATGCAAGCAAAGAGCGTTACTATAAAATGAGATACTATCTCTTCATTAAATGTGTAAGCAAGATGATGTAAAAGATAGAAGATTGATCATTATATCGGAATTTATATTTTGCTATATTATCATCACATGTTACAATAAATATGAAGGGAAAAAGTACAGAAAAAATAAGGATAGATATTTTTTGATTATATTTAATACTACAATTTACATTAGTAGTGTTATTATTATTATTATTATTATTATTATTATTATTATTATTATTATTATTATATAATATTATATTATTATTATTAATATTTACAATCTAGTAGCGTTATTACTATTGAAATAATATTAAACGGAAATTAAAGCAAAGCATTTTGTAGTCGTCTATTTGTACTCTTAAGAAAGTTCTGAAACATGCATAGTAATAATGAAATATTTCTTACGATGTAATGTCACGCTTTAACATTCAAAGTTATAGACGAATACTGTTTTTATAAAAAAAATTCGTCTGGATATTCTACTCACTAAACGCTTGGGCAAAACAAGTTTTGAGACATTCCAAAAGAAGTTTCGTATGAAATATATTTTATCTACGTTGGGGTATTTCCATCACATATGGAATGTGTAATATTTTATTAAAAAGCATGGACTGATTTTTCCTTGTCTCCATTTCAAATGTACTTAAATATACTTACGTCAAACAATAACATGGTTTCTGCCGAAATTTTATATTTATTTGTACAGAAGAAAATTTTTATATTGCCCTAACGTTAATTTTAGCAATCTTATGTTCCTTATAAAGGTAATGATTACAAAATTAGTTTTCACAATTTTTCCACATATAATATCTGTAAATATGCAGCTTATATTGTTAAACTTTTGGCTTAAAATTACAGTATGCATACATTGGTATTAAATGCCTTCACGAGATTATCAATAATATGGTGCGCCGCATCGCGTTTATTGTATCACGGTGCTATAATTTTTTCTTTGTCACACATATCCAAGCGTGTAACCATAAGGTGAGAGAAAAATGTGTAACTTTTCTTGAAATTTTTGTAACTATTCAATGGGATATATTTGAGTTTGATACAAAATTATATTTCAATTTAATTTTTATATTGCAAAAATAATAATAGCAGTATTATTAAATAATTGAAACAAGAACACACATGAAACACACAAAGTATGAAAACGCATAGACATTGTACTTCTTTGAAAACGATATTATTTTGTTGGTGTGGTAAGGATATACGAAAATCTCCTGTACTTGGCTGAGAAAGTTAGACATTGTTTAAATAAAAAAAAATCATTTCTTATCATATCATTATTGTGTCCTTCACGTTCATGTATACCTTGTTTAAAAATAAGATTCATCATATTTTATATCCTAAATTATCAGAAATATTTATGGATGCAATTTTCGTATTTTATTCTACTGAAATGTTGTCACTTTTAATTGTTTGTTTCTTTTTATTCTGATTAAAGGTGAGTAAATTTAATTTACATAGGTAATTATACTATTTCGACAAAATTTAATTTAGTCATGGTGTACCAATAAATTTTTACATTAAAACAAATATTTGTTACAAGCAGGCTAAACCAATGAAACATTAATTTTTTATAGCATTAAAAGTTTAATCTTTCAAATAAATTTTGTTATAATTTTCTTCCGAAGCGAAAAGATGTTATTTCTGAATAAAGTAGAACACATACGTACTTTGTATGTTAGTTTGATATATTTAATTAACGAATTAAGCTCATAGAGCTGTCAGTAATAGTAGTTGAATTCAAGTTCTCGCAGTGACGAACAGCAATTAACATATTTTGTGTTACATTGTATAAAATCTAGAAGAAAATCTGAAACTTGAAGTAACCCGCGCTGTCTCGTGTCAATCGCGTTCACCAAACACCTGTTTGTATCGTAAATGGCAACAGCGCAAGCATGTCGCACTAGCGCCAAGTTGTCCCGCAAATGTCGACGAGCCTGCGTTGTTGGATGTGATGCATTTACTTGTTATGTGTAAAAAATGTTGAGTTACGATAAACAAAACTATACTACTGAAAATCCATTTTCGGGTTCTTCTGACGATGATACTGGTTACGTTAGGTGAGTTTCTTGTATCTTACAGTTAACACGTGGCCCATGTACTTTTGAGACGAAATGCAGAAGTGTGGACCGGCTTGGTTTGCAATTGGTGCTATGTTTGTGTTTTGTTTACATTTCATTCAACATTTTCTGGTTCCGAGTACTTCGAAAATAGATCGACAAACTTTTTCAGCAGACTGCAGTAGAAATGAAGACGTAAGCGCTCGTCGCACTCGCAAATAAACTGTCATTTCTGAAGCGACGACATTTACTCAAATTTCATCCATCGACATTTATTCGTGGTAGTGGCAGTGGCAGTGTTTTGTGATTGATAACAGTGCTGGATATTACACGAAAAAGTAATTCGCTGGTCGTAGAACTGTTTAATGTTATGTGAATGGTGTAATATAATGCTTGATATTCTAATGCATCACACACAGATGTAGGAATGTCGATACATAGTTGCATTCTGTGTAAAAAATGTTACTGGCACCGTATGTATCCTGGCATATTCATGATACGTGTATTCTAGTCACAACCATTGACGATGATTCGTGATGTGATTAATTCTTGAAAAATCTATGAAATATATTAATTTTGAATATTTTTGTCTGTATAATACTTTCCGTATTTGTTCTGTACGATGGAACGAAATTTATTATTGATTCGTTTCTACGTGACATTTAACTAGATTCAGCGGCAACAAATGTAAATTTACTCCATTGATCGAAACTCTGTTTACAAATAATGAACTTAATACTGTTAGTATTCGAACACTTCGGGTAATTAAATGCGTAACCTACTGCGAGGTTGCACAATTCATGATCATTTTTCTAAGCTACTTAAGTTTTTTTTTCGCAATGTGTTTATTATTGTTGAATTATTGTTTGGTTTAAAATATTTGAATAGTGTGCTTACAAATCAGAAGTTAACATTCACTTTTCTGAAAAAAATTTAAAAATTTTAAAAAATTCTGCTTTATGAAAGTTGTGCAGAATTTGATATAGTTTATCTTTTGTCTAACACAATTTTTTGTAAAATTTAATACAAATTTAGAAATTTCATGTCAGCAGTTATATGAGATATCCTATATATGTATTATATATTATTTTACAGCTGATGTGTAAAATTGCAAATACTAAATCAATTGTCTATGGTGTTATTGATACATAAAGATATATTTGATTTTATTAGAAATAAATTTTAGTTATTAATGAAATGAAACATCAGTAAGGTTATGTACGTTATTTAAATATTTTATTTAAATTAATCATATTATTTTTTGCATAAAATTTAATTTCGCATTTCAGTGTTCGCTTCATCGTAGCGTATATGACGACATATGCGCGAAACGTAGAATTGATAGTTAAAAGTTTGAATAGTAGACAGTAGTATGTATAATGGAACATTTATTTCCAATTTACATAATACCCTCGATTGCATGCTTATTAAATTTATAAATATAGGTTAAAGAAGCTTCTTTAACCTATACGATAAGCTGAACAAAAGTTTTTTGAACGTTTATTATTATTTGATATCTTCGCCAGGGTCAATCACCTGTTCAAGAATAAACCAAACAACGAGCAGAAAATATTCTACTGTTATATTCATTTAAATTAAATGATACGTGTCGTGAAAATATTATTTTGCAAATTAAATGGCATTTATGTATTAACTACAAAATAAATAAAATTGTATATAGGTTTTAATATCATTTTCGAAATTACTAGTGGTAATCTAATAAAGTACCGAATTAATGTACTGTAGAACTTTTTGAATTAAAGTGACCAAACTGTGCAAGATGCCAGTGAAAAATAATAATGAAATATTACATGATACGAGTAAGCAATGCAAAAATATATTCATTGATCTTAAATCGATAACCATATTAAATTCGTTCCTTAATCATTAACAATGATTCAAATAAACTTTAATTATTTCATATATCAATTTCAAGTAAAAGTTCCTTCATTAATGACGAATGAACCGTTATCTATCGTTTCTATTTCATCCATTTTCGTATTATATGACTAATCATTTTGTTTTATTCTTCTTCACGAAGTTTGTCTTTATTACGTTATATTCGAGGAACAGCTATGATAAAACAATATTTCAATATTACATTTTTACTTTTACTATTTGGAAATTCGATTCACGCCTCTAACGGCTCGTGCTTTGCAGCAAAAAAGGATCGAGTAGCCCGACCAGCGAATTCGATGAGTCGATACAAGCGATGTGTGATATTTACGGACAGACACCACCGAGAACTCGGCTGAATCGCAAGAAGAGATACATGAAGCAGAAACTTAATGGAGGGTAAGTCAACTAGTGATTCTTTGTTTTTTAGTGATAACGGTATAGTGCTTTTCCTGTTTTTCTTCGCTTCTCAAATCGACTTGAATAAATGGATGCGTTCTTGCAATTGGCTGCAGTTTTAATCAGTGTCACGTATTAAACGGCTTAAAATTATTTATCATTTTATGTACATATTTTTACTTGTACTTCAAGCTCAACCGTTTTTACATTGTCTGATAGTATTTTTGCGCAGTTGTGAAAACATTCAAGTTTTCGTACGCACATTTTATTTACCACTGGATCCAAAAATTAAATTATTCTTCTGTGCTGAAATTTCGTTCTTCTTTGTGTCTTCTCGATATCTTTGTCTTTAAGGTAAAATATAACATGAAATTAATAGATCTTAATATTGTATGACCTTTTTTTTTGCGAAGTTTTAATCTTTCTTTTTTAATAATAGCATGCACAAATGCTTTTATTTGAAATAACGTTATAATGCTCCAAATGTTTTTCATTTCTTTTCTTTTTCGTTTTTAAAAAAGGTTCGAATGCTGTATCCAATTAAGGAATATCAAGATCCTTTTATCTTTTATATCATAGTATCTTCCAACATCCATATGTAATGATTTGAATTATCTCATATTATGTATTTCATTTTTATCTCTATGTTTAATAAAATTATATTGTTTTCATTATGTTTTATGATATTAAAATTATCGTTGTCTTCCAAACTTCTTTTTAAGATATAACAAAAACACATATTATACCTCTACTTTGCACTCAGTTTTCTATTTCAATTCATTTATATTAGTCTTGTAATTAATATTTTATTATGTATTTGTACTTATAATTAAAATTATATTTAAGATCTTTAAGCTCATCAGCAATCATTCTCTAAAATTAGGTGCAAAAATGTGTTTTGTATACAAAACATTTTCATGTTTTTTAACTTTTCTTAATGCTTAGATATTATTTAAAAACTCACGGTTAAACAATAATAAAAGTTATAAAATACGAAAATGTTCTGTGTACAAACTAAATAACTTTTTGTATTTAATTTTAAAAAATTATTCTTGGTCTGGAATAATTTTTGTATCCTTTATTTGTTGAAAATATATTTTGTATAGTATTATATAATAATATGTAAATTGAGTTGTAAAAAATAGAAATAATTATTCTTTTTCTGTTTTAAGACTAGAAAAAAAAATTGGTTACACAAAATTCAAGTGTGTTTAAAGGATAAATACAGTGAGTGCAAATTGTTGTATAAGGCTTAGAAAACGATGTTCTTTTCTTTCTTTTCCTTTCTTTTTTAAAGAAAGAAAGAAATTGTTCCTTACTCTGGAAGTCATCTGAACTCGTTTATTTTTATTTTCTTAAAACTAGTGAAAGATATTTAACTGTTCTATTTTTTGTTTCAATGATGATTGTACATATGTGTATGTACATACAAGGTGTGACAATTAAATAACGAGACTGGTATGAGAAATGTCATTTATTGTAAATAAAGTTACATTGAACTTTTATCCCCTTCAACATACTCTCCTCCTCTATCTATACACCGTTGCATACGTGTCTTCTATTGTTTAAAACAATGCAGTAGCTCATTAGTTGTCAGTTTGTTCAACAACTCTGCCGTTTTTGTTCTTACATGTTCAACAGACCTAAAATGTGTTCCCTTCGATGCACTTTTGACTTCTGGGAACAGGTAGAAGTAACACGGTGCGAGATCTGGCGAATACGGAGAATGATCAAGCACAGAAATGCACCAGGCAATGCACCAGCCCACAATGCCCTATCTGTGAAGCAGTTTTTAGCGGACAAGGACATTCCTGTGCTTGATCATTCTCCGCATTCGGCAACTAACGAGCTACAGCATTGTTTTAAACAATGGAAGACACGTATGCAGTGGTGTATAGATAGGGGAGGAGAGTATGTTGAAGGGGATAAAAGTTAAATGTAACTTGATTTGCAATAAATCACATTTCTCACACCAGTCTCGTTATTTAATTGCCACGCTTCGTATGCATCTTATAATATTCGAATACTTAAAGTGGTTTGTGTTGTTTCTAGAGACATTAGGTCATTAGAGAAGACAATGCCGTTGAAGGTAACGATTCGCAGACGAAATACATTGGATAATATAATTTTTAATGAGATGTGTGATAAAGCGGACAAAGATTATGAAAACGAAAAGTGTCAAGAGGTAACGAAGGACGAAAATCGAAAATGTAAAAGAAGCTTGAAATTGTTACGTGGAAATGAAAGGGATTTAAAACTTGATTTAGAGGCAGCGCATCAGTATGCCGAAAGATCAGATTATTATCAAGCTTCTACGCCTAATCATATGAAGGTACGAGATCAAAGTTTATCGAAAAGTGGTTCGTAGAATACGATTTCCCAGGTATATGCTCTTTGGCTACTATTCAAATACAAGCTAATTGAATGTGTTTACAGATTGAAACTAGAAATAGATTTCGAAGTCTGCGGTCAAAGCCCGTTGATATAGAAGAGAAGAAGATTGAACCTGATGTTAATGAGCAAACTCAGATTTTACATACTACCCAATTGGTTGCGCAATCGCCCAAGACGCAAAGTTTTCAAGAGCGAGAAATATTTCACGACACATTTTCTTTTCTTATTCGATTGGTATGTATATATTTTTGTATCGCGACGTCATTGCTTTCTGTACTTATTACATCCTAATTATCAGAAACAGTGGTGTATTAAGTTAAACGACAGTTGTCTAACACATTCGCGACAGTAGTGGCTATTCCAGAGATATTTAACGTTTCGACAGAAGATTGTTCGTGAATTTTTATCGTACGACATGCGCATGTTAAGCGTCATTCGTTACGTGCCCTAGTACATACACAGTTTTGATTGCCGCAAAAATTATTTTCAAATAGGATAATGCATGTTAATTGCGTTCAACTTTACTAATGTGAAGCACTTGCAAATAATAAATAGCTTTATATGCATTTAATTCATCAGTATTGTGTCTACGTAAAGAAGAGATATACACATATCGTTGATATTAAAGAAAATTGATTAATTTAAATGTTAATACCAAATCAGTCTATTTGAAATTTATAATTAAAAATGCATCATCAAGGAGCAGCATCGCACGTTTTTCCTAGGATTCATTTGTATATATTTTTGTATAGAGTTGCATATAAATCACTTTCTTATCTAAAAGTATCATTTTTTATTATCTGATTATCTTTTTATGCATGTTTTTGAAATATAAAATGTTTTGAACACGAAATGTTTTATAGTTTGGATGAAGAAAATGGTGTTTTATTATACGCTACTTTGTATGCATATTGTTGTGTGATCAGGATTAATACCTATAGTTCAAATACTATAATAACATGATCTTCATACATACGTATAATATTATTTTTTATTCTCTAATAGGGAAGTACAGAGCGCAATTGTCGTCGTCAAATGAGTCATGAAGAAACACGTTGGCAAAATGAATTAAAAGATTTGATATGGCTGGAATTGCAAGCGCACCATGCTGATCGCAATCCGATGGCTCAAGATGAGTATTTATGTAAACAGCGTGAAGCTGTGGAAGGTTTACTTACAGAAATAATGGAATACAGGTGAATTATTTAAAGGTATCTTATATTTTAAATGTAGAAGATTAAAATAGTACTATATTATTGTGTATTACTTATAGATACGATCCAATTGCCGGGGTAAAGGAGAATAGTATACCATGGATCAATGTAAACGATACGTGCAGTGATCGAGAAGCGAATCCGGGCTTTAGTCCAACTATAGAATTAGGTATTTGTCCAGGTTGTTTGTCAATGTATTGTAGAGCGTGTGCACGAGCACAGGGAGAAGCTTTACAACAAGTAGAAGGTTTATTGGCACGATTGGAAGCAGCTGAAGCGCTTTATCCTTCGTCACACGCTATGGCTGCACATTATCCTTTGTACAAAAGTCCAGAATTTACTGGCAGAGTTAAAGCAATGTGCCTTTGGTATAATATGACCAAACACCACCGACTTAAATTACAAATATTGGGAAGACTCCTTATGATTTTGCATACCAAGAAAAAACACGACGAAACTGGAGATTCGGGAATAAGGTACAAAAAATAATATATTAATATAGTACATAATTACTGATAGGCTGAAAACTTGTTGCATGTTAGGATAGGAAATTTATCTAAAATTTTTGTTTTAGTATATGTAACAGTGGAAGTGGGAAGTCAGCAAATGTAAACTTTTACTAGTGAATATACACCTTTATTAACGTTATCAGTAAACATGTAGCTTATTATAATTTACCAAATCCATTCAATTGTTGACCGGCTGCCTAATGAGAGTTGGATTAAAAAACTAACTTAAATCAAACCAAAAAATGAATTAATTAATTCAACAAGAATTGATGGTAATTATATATAAAGTGGTCCACATCAACGATTTTGATGACCTTTAAATATGTTATCAAGATCAACATTTTAAACAACTTTTTTCCACACATATAACTGCCGGTTATATAATAACCGGTTATATATAATTCGGTTTTAGTTTTTGAGATATTTGCAAAAAGGTGTGTGATGCAATATGGGGTACTTGTAATTTCGATCGCCAAAGGAATGTTTTATATTACATTTTTGTATTCTACCATCCAGTATTAATCCTTTCCCGTCAGATCACTTAGAGGCATAGATACCTGGTTAGTCGTAGTGTTCTCGATCGCAGTACTTGAATTATTTGGCTCTCGACCGTAACGACAAAAGTGCTTTGCCGAACGATTCCTAGACTTCGACGGGAAGAAGTTAATCACGTATCGAACATTCCACGCATACACCAACCAGTGTTAACCAAACGAAATTGTTTCATTAACTCTTTAACTCCGACAGTTAAATGTCTTTTTCGGCATAATAAACGGAGGGTTACACATAATCAATAACCATTAATACAGAATAAATAAGATACATAAACTTTAGTGAATCTAAAACAAAGAATTCTATATACATTTCCTAATTACGTTTGTGAAACTGTACCATCGCTAGTAGCTGTTTACATTTATTGAATCATCTACTTCCACTGTGACATATAAGAAACATGTAAGAAGTCTCTAAAATATATTCTAGTAACTTACATTTGTCGTGTCAAATACCGCATAATAACAAGCATGATAATACTTGGAAAAGATTAATCGTTTTATGTTTTATTTCAGTTCACGATCTTCAGATACGGTCGATTCGTTAGAGCAACGACAAAGTTTGATACGATTTGAAGTATCAAACCAACAAGAAGAAAGTTCCAGCCCTTCAGATAGTAATAATAGTACTAATTCTTCTACTGGCTTATCTTTTGTACAGTCATGGCCTCCTACGCCTGAAACATCATTTTCATGCATAGATACAGAGAAAATTGATCGACTAGACTTTTATTTAGTTGAGTTCGATCGGCAAGCATATAGGTAAGATTTGAAAAACTATTGCATGTTCTTACGATTAAATGATAACATTTGTAATTATCTACTTATATTGTTTGTATATTTAGGAAGTATATTGAAGATGTACTAAAAACTAGAGGCCTTGGGAAGAGTCTAAATTTTTTAGAGCGATTGCATACTTCTATTTTACGAAAAGCAAGACTGACACTAGAAAAAAGTGATGTAAATGTAAATAATGCTTTAAACGAAGAATATGAAGGCGATGAAGAATTGCGTCGATATGGTGTGTGGAGTCCTGAAGCAATAGAATTAAATCTTCCATCGTACAGGTAAAATACTGTTTATATTTTTTCATTATTACAATAAGTAATGAAACATACTTTGTTTTTAGAGCTGCTTTCGTGTTTCTTTCTCGTGTACCATTAGACGTTGTTCACGAATTTCTGCGAATGAGATTAGAACAAAAACCAGAACAACCTAGTCCACTGTCAGTTCGACAACTAATGCGTGAACTTAGAGAAGGCCTTAGAATTGCATGTATTCATCGTGATAGATTTGCTGCTCATTCCTCTGCTGCCGTAGCTAGTGATGATAATAGTTGTGAATATCTATTTCAAGAAGATGTAAAAGATTTTGATAAAAGTCTGAAAGCTGTTTTTGAAGTTTATCTTGATTATCTACAACAATGGGTAGATATGGTACAGCATGACAGTTTTCATAAGAATTTAATTATGGATGAGTGGATATTTGTAAAATCAATTGCCGGAAATATAACAGATGGATTTCAAATTGCTGGTGTTAGATTTTGGTAGGTGTTATTTTAGTAGATATTATCTATATCATCTTATGATCGACTAAATGTTGTTCATGTTATTTTATGTTCTTATCTCTAGTGAAATTGCAAAGATGATGATAGAACAAGTTAAAGAATTCCTTAATGAGAGACCTCGAGAAATCAAGGAGAGTACAGAAGATTGGAATGATGATGATTGGTTAAACAAGTAAGAGAACATTTATTCATTTATCTAGAAATGATTTTATAAATATGTATTCTATTGTAAAATCTGGCTCAGATTACAAGTTATGTTCGTGGGTCGCGAATGGCAAGGGATGTTTGTGGAAGCAAGAGAGAAAGTTGTTAAGAGTGTCGTCCTCGCTAGATGTTTAGAATGTGACATTACAAAATGGCCAGTTTTCAACAAAGAATTAGAAGGAGCGTTAATAACTTTAAAGGTAAGAGTTACCAAAAATTTTAATTCAAATTTTGCTTGATAAAAGCAGCATATGTTTCTAGGAAACAGTCATGGATCTGAGATATCAGATAACATCTGTTATTGAAACTTTCCAACGAGATCTTGAACAAGCAGAAGAACCAAAGGCTGAGTGTGATATATATGCTATGCGTTCAAGAATAAGAGAAATTCTTCATCAAGCTTATAGGATGGGATTTGACTACCATAAAGAAACGTGTAAATTATTTGCACTTGAAGAGAAAGCTCTTTTGGCTCGAAGTTTGGTTTCTTTTGCTCTCTTGTGGATGGAATTTGTTAGAACACGATGTGAACGTGGAAGAGGCTTAAGACCCAGATGGGCTAATCAAGGTCTCGAATTTTTAATTACGGTATGCGAACCGCATTATACCAAACATTTAACTGATGAAGAATTTGAAGAATTAAAAACATGCATGGATCATTGCATATCGCACGTTGTTGGAAGCGCTAATCCTGCGGCAAACGTAGAAACAGAGAGTGAGAGTTTATATGCATATGTGTCTATATCAATTATACCTCTGCCCTATAATTAGATATTATCTTGCGAAATATCTCATTTCAGATTTGAAAAGATTATCCCGTTCAAGAGCGTCATCGCCCTGTCACAGAAGTAGAACAGCAAGTCTGAGTCTTTCTCAGAAACCTAAAGATATTTTTAAATCTTCTGACACCTCATTAAATAGCAAAAAATCATCCTCGCCAAATGTAGTAGACGGAAATGTGTCTGTAATCATAACTACACCCAATCGTAGTATATCTAGACAAGAAAGAGTTATGCATGCCATAAAAAAGGTAGAGTCTGAAATTGATGATAGGCTAAGAAGTGGAGAACTCATTGGACAAGTTACAGATAGGAAAGCTGTTGACAGAATTCGTATCAAAGCGAGAAGAGTTACATTTACCTGGCAAAGAGGCATTAAAATTGGTAAATTTGATGTCTATGAGAATAGATTAATTTTTTAGATATCGCATTATTACATTATGCTAAAACTGTTAATTGTAGGTCAAGGAAGATTTGGTAAAGTATATACGGTAGTTAATAACCAAACTGGAGAATTGTTAGCTATGAAAGAAGTCCAGATACAACCAGGTGATCATCGAGCAATTCGACGTATTGCCGAAGAATTACAAATATTTGAAGGAATTCAACACAAACATTTGGTCCGCTACTATGGATTAGAAATTCATCGTGTATGATTATATACATACAATATTATATATATAGCAGTTCCTTTGTGTTAGCAATTTTTCATCAATGATATTATCTCTGTTATAGGAAGAAATGTTAATTTTTATGGAATTTTGTGCCGAAGGAACTTTAGAAAGCCTAGTAGCAGGTAGCGGAAATGGTTTACCAGAATCACTAGTTAGAAAATACACTCATCAGCTTCTCTTAGCTGTAGCGGTACTTCACTCTCATGGAATAGTACATCGTGATATTAAAAGCAAGTATAACATTAGTTTTATATTTAGAATGCATTAATCTGTGTGTATATAGAAAATTCTTAACAAGCCTAATAATTATTAATTTTATTCGATTTATTTGACGTATTAACACATATTGCATTCAAAAGTTCGAACAATATTAGTTTGGTGCTATTAAATGATGTACAATAGAATGAAAATATTTAGTTGACAGAGATGAATAGAAGTTTTTAAAATTTTCTTTACTTTTTTTTGTAATAGAATGTGAAATTTTGCATCTTTGTAAAGTAGTTCATATTAGGACAGATTAATGAATAAAATAGAATACGATAAATGCAGTTTTATATGCAATTCTATTCTACTTGCAATATGTAATTTAAATGACACCAAATAATGGATACGTTGCAAAGTATATTTTTATCCGAATGTCACTTTTCTTGACATTTTCTTGTTCATTGATGTTTTCATACATATAAGTGCATATTTTTCGCTGTTAATTAGTAGTCATACAGTATTCTTGCGTTAGTGATACCAACTTTGGGACTGGTCCGGTCCCACTATCGAGTAGGTATTATGAATTTTAGCATCAGATTACTTCGGAATGAGGGTCGGCGGTTTGCTTTTCTTGCATAAAAGGACTGATTGAAAGAGAGAGAGGGACTGAGAGTCAAGGTCCCGAAGAGATTTAAATGACTCTGTATCGGTGAGACAACACTAGTGTAACGTTATTAGAAAGTATATATTTTTTCAGTTTTGGTTTTTTGTAAATAAAAATTTCATCATCATATTCGGGAGAATTTTGTGATTCAAATAATACCAAACATGATATAATTTGAATTATATTTATTTGTCTAACGAATGTTAACATTACTTTCATTACATACATATCGCTCTTCATAATTTAAAAATGGTCCAAATTATGTCATGCTTGGTTTCATTTTCACTTGCTGTAACATCAGAACTAAAAAACCGCTAAGTGACAGCGGAGACGAAAAGCAAAACAGTTCAAAGTGGGCAAAATCGGTTTATGAAACTCGTAACGTGTAGAGGAAACGTTTTTGCGCTTTTGATTTTCTTATATATTGTACTTACATTGGCAAATTCATTCCTTGTGTTCGGAAAATGCTCTCGTTCATTAGTAAGTAAATATGATCGAAATTATATCCTATTTGGTATCATTTTAATCAGAAAAATCTTACCAATCAGTTTGTGAAATTTTCATTGATGATAAACTAAAAATAAAGAAATTTTAATAATACATTAGTATTGTCTCACCTATACAGAACCCAGGTATAGTAGTAGTGCTTGATTGAGAGCCGTGCTCGGATCTGAGCGCGAGCCTCTATCGTGACTGGTAGTCGATTCGGCTTCCTTTGCTCTCAGCCGTGGAGATATTTGGTACACGACAGCAGAAGCCAAAAAAAAGGGTCTCACCGACGTCCGAAATCAATGACGTCATAAAAAACAAGGATAGCATTAGGGATTAAGAATAGGAAAAATTGAAGTTTTTTATTTGTAAACGGATTTTCACGCAAGTAACACCAATCGATTCCTTGTGCTCTCCCGATGAAAATGATATCAAACACGACATGATTCCGATTATTTATAACAATGGTACTTAATAACTTAATTTGTGGAAAGAAAGAATTTACTCGTCCGTGTTCTGATTTACTAATTGCTACACATTATTCATCCTTTTTATATATGTATATTATTTTACATATATGACTATATACTAATGTAAAACATACATATATACATTCATATTTTTATTCGAAATTGGCTTAGTTTTTTTCCGTGAGTAAGGATCGTTAGATTCTAAATAAATTTTCGTAAGGATATCTAGCAATTTCAACCGGGATATTTACCACTATGCATACATACTTGCTACAAATTTCGAATAGTTCTTGAAAGTGTAATAGCTCTTAATTTATTTCATTTTCGAAAACTATTTGTTTAAGCAAAAGAGTGAATAATAGAGAATTAATTAGTAAACTGGAGTACTTTTCGTAGCATTCTATACTCAGACAAGCATGACCTTTCTTTCTAGAAACCAAGTTTTACGTATCTTTGTTATAAATAATCGGAATCATATTGTGTTTGGTATCATTTTCATCGGGAGACCACAAGAAATTGGTAACTTGCATTAAAATCCGTTTGCAAATAAAAAACTTCAATTTTTCCTACTCTTAATCACTAATGCTATCCTTGTCTTTTATAGCCTCCTTGTTCTTGGGTGTCGGGTTCGAGCGTGATGATTCCAAAAATTGGTTTCTCTGCGGCAGATATCAAACGAGGTAGCGAGGATAGCCGTGGCTCTCAATCAAGCAACTACTATGTACTAGTATAGGCAAATCGACACCAGAATCCTACTCGATTCAAGTGGCCGCTTCACTAGAAGTGGGGATAGACTAAAACGCGTAGCTCCAGAGGCCCGCTATCGAGAGAATACAGTTAAAATAAAGAATAACAGTTAGAGTGTCAGTTGATATATATCTATAACATAAAAGTCTGGCATCTCCATTTTTAACAACTGATATAGTTTCCAATTTTGTGGATCTATTTTTGAAAATCTTATTACTCTTCTATTCTATATCATGAAACAATAGGAAGTATGTTTCATGCAAATAGTGTTAGCCTTAAACATGTATTAATATTTATATTTTATACATAGCTGCAAATATCTTTTTAACGGATGAAGGTAATTGCCTCAAACTTGGTGATTTTGGAAGTGCTGTACAAATTAAAGCACACACGACTATGCCCGGTGAATTACAAAGCTTTGTTGGCACTCAGGGTTAGTAAGGAGGAATATCTTTCTGTATACCGTAATATATTTCTGAAATTAATTTAATGTTTTGATATATAGCTTACATGGCACCAGAAGTATTTATGAAGTCTGAAACTGGAGGTCATGGTAGAGCTGCTGATATTTGGTCAGTTGGTTGTTGCGTTATAGAAATGGCTAGTGGTCGAAGGCCTTGGTCAGATTATGACTCCAATTACCAAATTATGTTCAAGGTATAGCACAATACTTACCTTTGTCTAATATATTTTCCTTCGTACATGTTTTACAATATTTTTTTACACATAAACTAGGTGGGAATGGGTGAAACTCCAGCATTGCCTAAAAGTCTTTCCGTCGAAGGTATCGATTTAATTAAAAAGTGTCTACAACATGATCCAAAAAAGCGATTAACTGCAAATGCCTTACTTACTACGCTACCGTTTGCTCAAGCATACGAAGATGTCAATGCTGATTTAACGGTACTACGCCATCAAGCATAATGTAAAGTATATTATTTTCTTTCAATTCGAAAGAATGAAAAATGTTGGAAAAATTTTATCACCTGTATCAGGTTAAATATGTCGATCCGTTTAATTTCAAAAGTAACTTAGAGTTTCAGTTCCTAGTAGGATCATATCGATAGATATGAAATCTAGGTGTTTAATTTATTCAAAAAAGTGGCTACTCAGTATTAAAACTCAAGAAAGGCATTTTAAATAGCTTCGATACGAATAATATTTTTATGCATATTAAAATACTTGTGCACTTTTTAATGCAAGTTTGTAACATTCCAATCCCTGAGAGGAGAGATACTTATTTAATACGTTTATGAATGTATTTTAAATTATTTTATAATACTTAAAATGTATTATCTATTTTTAGTCAGACATGTACTATGACTGGAATAAACTTTAAAATGTACATATAATAAAATAGAAATAAAAACTGGTGTCACAATAGTGTTTATTTTTGCACAAAGAAACGTACACATAATACAATACACTTGTTTGGAATTATTTAATTACAGAGGTATGCCGTGTATACTTTCCGTGTTAACAGAAAGCGAAGTGTATTTACGAATTTAATAACCTTTAGTTATATTGCATACGAAGACGACTACGCGACCGTTTTTGTTTGGTCGGAGTTTTACGATCGTTATCACATTTATCACAATTTTATAATGCATACATATAGTTTTACGCTAATAACAGTAGTCTTCGTACGAAGTTTGAAAGTTTCTTTATATAGAAATAGTGTTCAACTGAACATACCGATATGTATTACTTTGGTTCAGTTAACTTTATTTCCTAAGCAATTCTATCGATTTACGGGAATATGTCCTAAGTTCGATAAAATCGTCGCTATTAATGGCTTTCGCCTGATATGCGCGATATTCTTGGCCGCAAAGGTGCAATCGCAATTTTTGCGTGACATTTATTCTCTATTTTACCTTAAATATAATAGGTTTTTGCATCATAAAGATTAATACAGAACACTTTCATATATTGTACATACGTATATGCGCAAAAACGTGTATGTATAAGTTCTCATATATTATATCCACATACGCGTGTTTACTTGATATGTATGTGCGTGTACATGTATGCATAGTTGTATATGTACTTATATATAATTTGCATTAGTAACAGTACAAGGAACCACCGCAATTCCTCGCGTTATTTAGAGATTCATACT
Source organism: Calliopsis andreniformis (assembly GCF_051401765.1). Classification (NCBI taxonomy): domain Eukaryota; kingdom Metazoa; phylum Arthropoda; class Insecta; order Hymenoptera; family Andrenidae; genus Calliopsis; species Calliopsis andreniformis. The sequence goes on from NC_135063.1 coordinate 1,393,010, forward strand.
GTGATATCAGGTAAAGCGGAGTTTTCTTAGACTCTGAATATAAAACGTTCCCGATTAATCTAATACTTAACTGATCGCATAACGACTATATAAATGGAATTTTGTTTTCGCTAAAACATTTATACTCGACTCGATGACAAGTTTCAATTGTAACGTATGTTTAATGGAAACAGTTACAATAAAGCTTTAGTGAACAGTTTCGTAAAATATGAATAATGTCAACAGATATTTATGGTACATGGTAGGTCTGTATCTAGTATGCACATATGTATCTATCATTCAGTTGTAAATTACAGAAAGCTACAGTAGCCTAATACAACAAGGTGAGCATAACAATCTGACAGCGTAATAAGGATAGTGGCGACTAATAACATTTTCTTGTATCACTCATTTACGGTACAGTGACATAATTAAAAATCATAATTTTCAGGAAAATGAGATAATATCGTCATTTGGTGCAAGAATTGTTCTTTCTATACTAATGACTCAAAAATTTGTTCTTTTTTTTTTGAGTTAGTGTCACAGATGCAGCAAATGAGTGATACATTCCGAGAAGAGAGTCGAATTGTTTCGCTATCGACAGAGTTGGAGTACTTAGAAGAAGTAGCTTTAGTTACAGTAGTTATTTAGACGTAGAAATATTAGTGATAGACAGATAGAGCTATTATCAACGTTCGCCGGTCCGTTGAGAAAGGCGAATCGCTGACCTACCTAAGAATTGGACAAGAGTTTACTGTGCGGGCGCCAACACACGAACGATTGGCCACGTTTATAATGTGTTGCGACAGACGAGGTCCGTGCGCTAGAAATCTCTTTTCTATTTAACGAGGTTAGTTCTCTACGCGCGTATTCTGTCCCTTTTATTACGTCTATCGTAGATACTGTACGATAAAGCAATATCTCTATTATCAGAGAATCTGACTAATTGAAATTAACATTGTTAAATATAGACACATATTGAAGTATCCATGCTTTGACATGATGACATATTTCTTACAAATAATACATTTCTGGTTTATACATTGCTGATCAGTCATTTTATTGCGGTCTTTAATTAGTGGCCATGTGCTTGCCCTATACGAAATATCTAAGGTATAGGGTAACTGGTGGTACAATAGAACGGAAGGTAATTTTACATATGAAAATAAGTAAAGAAAAAAAGAATCATATTTTTCCGTTTGTGGCTTCGTTTTCGAGAAAATCAAGTTTAAAAGTTCACTGAGTATGCATACATTTAATCAAACTTCAACTCAATGGATTTCACTCGAGTATTTTTCCTCTTGAGTGTCTTATTGAAAAAACATTGCTATTCTACTTAATTTGCTCATATAAATTGCTGGTGTTATATTTTTATGAATGTTGAACAATTAAAAAAAAATTGTTAGAGGGTTTGAAAAATTGAAGCTAGACAATACCGTACAAAATTTCCGTAAAAGTTTAACAAAAAGAATATTCAACAACGTAACGGGGACATCATTTCCAACAATTTGTCAATTATAAATTCATGAAAGGTAATCTTTTTTTTTTAATTTTATCATTCCATCTATTTGATGCAAGTAAAGAAACTGTACTGTTCTGCGTTATCCTGTCATTCTGCATTCAATGTGCGCGTAGACTTATATAATTTTGACGAACTTGCAAACTCAATTTTTTGGAAAACAAAACAATGTTATATCTTTTTTTTGACTTAGTTTTACATGTGAAATTACCTACATACTATCCGGTTGTATCACCAGATACCAAACACCCTGTTTCAGAAAATTCTTATAAATCGCTTTAAAACTTTAAACATTAACTAACCACACATTCTATATTCGATGTTCTGTTCGTGAGAATATCCGTTAATATTTTTATGCTATACGATCATTCGGCAAACGGAGAGCATTTTCTTAAATGACAGTGAACATTTCTCTAGGTCGCTATACTCGCACAAACCTATCAGATCCCTGCGAGATTACTACAAACCATGAATATAAAATGAGAATAGTAAAATGAAAATTTCCATTTGTGCACTTAATTACTGCGTTATGAAATACAATATGTTAAGTACAACTTACTTAGATATCTCTTGTTTAAAAGTCTAAATGATGGTAAAGCTGTATATTAAAAGATATTTTAAGCAATTAAATGAAAAATGAACAAATTTTTTCGTGCGACAGTAATTGCTCGTCAAATACTGAATATAAGAATGTATACTTCGTATCTTACAAGATATCTCACGGAATGGCTTAAGGGTAATACTTTCCATGGGACTTCTCGTGGAACTTGAATGGTACTTATGATTACTTCTGTTTTTAGTTCAGTAAACATAAGTTTTTGACCTGATACGACCGCAATGTGCTAATACAATATGCCTATATGTCTGTAAGTAAATATCGCATAAAATTATTTCGAAATAGTGAAAAATACATGAAACGTGAGACGTTTTATTGCCTCCTTTCGTAAAAAGTGTTACGTAGGAAGTGTGATATTATTTGCATTGTTTTTTTAACAAAAGTGCTTTTATGTTCAAGGGTGTTAAAATGTATAAATAAATTATAGCGGATTTGATGTCCGCAATTAGGAATTTGCAGAAAAAATAAGTTTGAACAATTTCGGCTCCTCAACTTCGAATCCCAAATTAAGTATTTCAGGATAACCATTTTGGCTTTTGCAGTCATTAAATAAACATACAGTGTTCTATAAAACAAAAAAAGATTAATTTCAAGTGACCTTTAAACTTAAAAACAAATATTTAATTAGATATTACAATAAATTCTAAACAAAGTGGGATGATGGTTTCGTCATAATTTCACGTATTTTCTACTATTTAATTGATCCTATCATTTTTGTGACGATTATCTAAAAATATATCTTAATAATAGATAATAGATAATAATAGATAAAATATATATCTTAAATTGGAACATTAAATTTTACATTATACTCGTTATAAATAAACTTTGAACGAGATACATATATACATACTTATAAAGAATAAATATACATAATAGGGTGCCCAATGTAACTTGAGTTCTTCCAATACTTCTTTGTATTTTGATGATACGAAAAGATATCTACAAATTATTTCTTTTAAATAGTAAATATTCTAATGAAGAAATAATTGTTTTCAAGGTTATATTTTTGAGATTTCAAGGTCACCACCATTATTCTTTTAAGTTGAATGTTACAGTTTTATTATTTACAGTGCGTGGCTTGTTTGGTGTGACGCGAGATTTGGGATAAACCACAATTTTAGAAAACCTGTAGGTAATTGAAAATGTATTTTTAAGATTTTTGCCGTTGTTTATGTCATAATTGTTTTATTTAATTAATAGTTGCACCTTACAAAGTTTTTAGGTTTTTGTATTCAAAACCATATGGGAGTTAACATATGATAATAAAAATGTAAAATTTCATTCAGAAGAAATCATGATGATTTTGAAATCTCGGAAAAGATGAATTCAAAAAGGATTATTTTCATAACGATTTTCACCTTTTCGAAGGGAAAAAGTTTATCCTTTAACATCTTTTCGCATTATCAAACGTTATAGAGATATTGATACTCGAGTTAGATGAGACAGTTCATAGTGTATAGAGTAAAGATAACAAAATTGCACATAAACCTATAAATTTGATGCTAATTGTAATAATTACATTCATAAAACTTTGTTCAAATTTAAGGTGATCATAACAATCATGATGAGACAGAATACGATTCTGGGGGATTTTTTTACATGCAGGTAGTAAAATATGCACCTCGTCTAGAAGCGATCAACAATTAAATTTACGCTTGTGAAGCTAAAAACAAACCGAAACTTCGTAGTTTTACAACGTATCAAAAGATGCCGTTAAGGTAACAACTTACGCTAAATTATATGAAATCTATGATAGTTTACAACATTCTGTTAAATCTTCGGCCTAATGTCCCGACATAGACGGCCTCTAAAATGTCCTTTTAAATACCACTAACTAACTTCCGTTACATATACATAAACGTACCATTTGACTAGAATATTTAAAGTGACGAGATTTAAAAACCCGTCAGATCACGAACAGCTTGACGACGCATTACAACTAATAATAATTATTAACAACGTTTGAATTGCTAAGTGCAGCTATTCAACTGTTTTAACCAACAAAACAACAAAATTATTGTTCACTTTCGGCTAGGTCACACGAGCATTGAAAATACGGGTATTACCCTGTACGCTGCAACGTTGTAAAGCAGCTGGCTTTATCATCTTTCCAAGTTTACACGGCCCATCGCCTGCACATTGCCTTTAAGGCCCGATACCACATTTAGAGTGTTAATTACATTCTACTTTTATCGTATTTAGGCAACTACCTTCTAGATCGGTCCATGAGAATCTGAGCCCTTCCGATTCCCGCTAAAATTTCAGAATGCATACGTCATCGCCATCAACATACAGAGCGTTTCATAATAGGTTCCAGAAATTTTAAAGAGTAATTCTAGATGTTAAAATAAAATGAAAATCAAGAATGACAAACTTGCGTTTAACGCTTAGTTTCAGAGTTATTAGTTATGAAAATGTTTAAAATTCGTGTGAAATGTGTCTGACTTCGGACAGATGTGACTTCTACTGTCGATTTGCGCTAGCCAGGTCAGTAGAGTAAGTGCCAAGTCAGACACGAACTTTAGACGTTTCATCAAGAATTGATAACTCTGAAACGAATCCTTAAACGCAATTTTGTCATTCTCGCTTTTTGTTTTATTTTGTCATGTAAGATCACCCTTTAGAATTTCTGACACTTGTTGTCGAACATCCTGTATAAAAACCCTGGACTACGCTGCCTCGTACACTCTTTCATCATTCAGAACCTAAAACGTTACTGTGTATCGTGTATCCGCGACTACTGCATAGTCTCTTTCGACTGTAAAACAGTTTATCTTTGTCTTTATTAATAAAATATATCCATCGTAGCGTTAAGGTGCGAACACATTACTGTTACGTCACGTAAAATCACGTTGCATATTATAGCAAATTTGTTTCATATTATAGCAAAATAGATTTAAAACAAGGGAAAAACATTGGTTTACACTATGGATTTCGTATAGTATGTAACGTGAGTTCACGTGACGTGACAGTAATGTCTTCGCAGTTCGCAGCCTAAATTGTTTCAGAGAACAAGATACACAAGCAATGTTCGTCAAATTTTGTGTGTGCAACGACCATAGATAACAAAATAAATGCTTGTGCGATTGCAGCCACGTCACGATACGACATTCGTTAAATTCAGTGTCCATTATATAATGTCCGTATTTTCAACGCTCGTGCATTCCCAATTCCTGGCCTTCAAAGGAAAGGAACTTCCAGCGCTCGGACGATAACGTTCGAGAATTTTTGTTAACAGGACTAGCATTTCACGATCTGATGATCGATTTATATTGCCTACTACATGCAGCGACTAACGCTTAAACATTTTCGTCTTTGTTAATCGAATTCGGTCGCCGATTACCAGACGAATGTTTGCACGTGCGTTTATTACAAAGGAATAACAAGATCCTAGTATCCACTTTAACTTTAAGGATAGTGTGACCGTCACACAGTTTCTTGTACATATATCGAGTGTTTGCTAGGAACGATAGAGATATTAATAAAGAAGCTTCGTTTAGTTTTTTAGGCTTACGAGTTAACGTAAGTACAGTATGGTCGAATGAAACGCTGCGTTTGAGGGGGAACTTCTTAAAGTAGAAAGTTTTCCCCATAGGGAGAAAACTGTTTCGTGTTCATCCAGCTTAAGTGTCATGTTATCTGTTATCGATGATTTTAATGCGAATTTATTGGATCTAGTGATGGAATCTCGTTAATCGTAATAAAATGGCAGCTATAATAAGAATAGGAGTTTCGGCCTGCATTCATTGGTTAAAATGCAATATTTGAGAAGCAATGCCATCTTTCAACTGATGTATTATTTGTACGTATAGTATTACTTATGCGAAAGAGTAACAAAAGAAATAATCATTATTTATAATGTCCCGGGCATTAATGTGAATAAATGAATAAATATATTCATATTTTGTCAATTCTTTACATCAGAGGTTTGACCATAATTCTACACTCAAATTTTAACTAATACGCATTGTTAGAAAAAGAATTCGTATCGTAATTATATCATGTAAATTTTTAATTAATTTATAATATCAGAAATACGTAACTATACGTGTCGTTTGGAGAAAACCATATAGAATTATATATACAATTTACGATAAATTCATTCTTAAATTACATAAAATTTTTTCCCTGATTTATGTTATCTTTATATGCGTATCTTATCTCTTGATTATAACAATGCAATAAAAAATTTTGCATTACTTTTCGTAAAAAACAATATCGTCTTTAATTTCAACATGATTATCGAGATTCTTCGTAAGGATAGTATTGTTGAGATCTGTTAAAATGTATGTGAAATAATTGATAATGTTTCATGATACTTTATCTAAGAAACACCAAAGCTGGCTGAGCGGTGAGAAGAAACTTTTCACCCAAAGTGGCAAACCTTACCTAAGACAATCTGTGCCCATATGTGCATAGGGAGCAACTTCATTATAAATATGAATAAACCGATGATTTTCTCAAAAACCATCGAAACAACAATCTACTCGCGAACGTGACGAATCTATCGTCGATTTACGTTTGCCCCGTCGTTAACAAATTGACCGTACTAGGAAAGCTTTCGACTACTTTTAATGAAAATAAACTATTCTTACGTGGTGATATGTAATATCGTTACTTAACGAGAGAAACATCCTTCCTATCCTGTCATTTTTTACCTATTTTTGCAGGATGTTAGATTACAGACTCTTGTTGCAGTGTGCTCAACTAGAAGGTATATATATGTACTCAATTATTTTAGAAATGTAACTAAGCAAAATTACGAATCTTGAAAAGATATTAAAATTAATATAATTTATAATATCTCAAAGGGAAAAACATCATTTTTCGTGAATAACAGATTTCAAGCTGGAATGATATAAGTCATACTTTCCAAAAAATGCTTATGCTCCAATCAAAATTTAGAAAATAGATTTTGTATATTTAGCAGGAAAAGTGTGGATTGAAAGAACTTATTTCTTCACCTATAAGAATGTAATAAAACAGAAGCTCATAATACAGATATAAATTGAACTATTTAAGTCTCAAACATTATTAACTCTGTACACTTAACCTTGTGTGGATAGCAAAAGAGTTCTGTAGACTATCATATTGCAATAATCTGTTAGAGTCAAAGGAGTCAAGTTAGGTCCTTTTTTCATACGACTCATTTGTCTAAAATAGCCTGTTCCGAATGATTCAGAAGGTTCTCGATAAGATGTACGCTTCGATATGTGGTTTTCATCCCTTTTTGACCAGAGAGAATAGCAAACCAGCAACGCCTAATAACTTAGCGCATTTGAATTATAGTCAGTGTTGACTATGTCTAATGCAAACAATTTTTTTAAACATTTACTATTCGTATTATGATAAATACTTTCACGAATAAGATCGAGCAGTTTTTCGATCTTCGTTTGATAACATCTTTATAATTCTTACCTCTATGTTTATACTTTCGTTTAAAGCGAGTATTTGGTGTTCAGTTTGTTGTTCGTTTATCGCTGGACAGCGTTCTTCAACATTGATGCCATGTCTCGCAAGCTTTGCTCAAGCGTTTGCGCGAATCGCATTGCGTTTGTTCTGCCATCGCTATGAAAAGCGGATACAGAGAATATGAAGCCGTTGTTTCTGATGTTGTAGGCGCAACCATAGCCATCTGGTACCACTGGTCCGTACCCGACAATCGTGTCGTTCTTTGTAGTCACCTGAAAACAGATATTTGTGTTTTTGTTGTTTTATTGTTTTATTTGGACAATTTTACTAAAATTTCATCAGTTGAAATTTATTGGTTTATTCCCAACACTATGTGTTATGTGATCGTCAACATCATAAAGGTGCGTATAGAAATGCAATGTGTCATTCGAAAATGAATATTCTAATTTTCATCATACTATTTTACGAAAGTACTATCAACGAATTGATAAAGGTATCTCGAGGAAAATAAGCCTAAATAAAACATAAATCGGATTGTTATTAGGGGAGATCGGAGTAAGATGGTTAATGTTAGTTTTTGTTTCTATTGGTAACATAGGCTGATTTTCTTTAGTATGCCATTTATGCATAGGAATTGATAATGTAATTTTGTATGATAAAGTAGATAGAAGATGATGTAAGAAGATAAAGACAATAAACAATGCATATCGTAATATAATGATGAAAGCATTATAAAGATATATGGTTTTCATAAAATCACTCGTTTTAGAGCTCAATTTCACACCAAATGTATTCTGACTAAGTTTACTATCATTTTGTGTATAGTGTAAAAATTAAACATTCTATTTTATCTATATTTTGTATTTTGATTCATAGTATTCACATACAAATTTATAAAAAGATCGATCAACATTTTCTCAAGGAAAACAATAAAAATATACTATTTTTAATATATTTTTTAAACAAAGTGATATTTTGAAAAATTGTTTGTATAGGTGGATTCGTCGTTGAAAAATATGCAACTGTTCCATTTACATCATTTCGCTAGACGCAATAGTTTTCGAGATATTAAACCAAATATGTTTTCCATCCCAACTTTGGGGGGTGGTTTTTACCATTTTAACATAGATACCAGGAGATAAAAGAAATGTGTGTTTAATATTTTTGGCTAATTTACAAACATATCAAGTTTCATAAAAATCGGACATTTACACTTCGGGATGTTCTCTTGTAAGTCGAAATCACATTTAGAAAATATAATTTCGGTCATTGTAATTTGCTGAAGGTATGTGTTATATTCCATTTTGCATATTCGAAGCATTAATACCTATAGTGGCTTAAGAAAGTATTCTAACGTTCGCTATTGAAACCTTAAACAACAAAAATGTACATGAACTTAAATTCTGAAAGGAATGTTATAGCTACTGTTATAAGATAAAAGTATTGAGATTGTTTGTACAAAATTTGAAGTAAATCAGGTAATGTTTGCGAAAGTTGTGAAAGGATGTACTGAAACAGGGTCACGAAAGTATTTGAACGCGCAGAGATCAAGTGAGTAAACAATATTAGATTGCAAAAAATATAAACATTCCTGGGTTCAGTTGATGTAAAGACATCGTATAGTGAGTTTTTTGCTTCTCTGTAAGTAATATTAGTTTGTATAGTGATAATGAGTTCATAAGAAAACGGAAACGCAGCATGTGAAAGGGAATGAATATTAAAAATACACGAAGAGGGAAAGTCTGAAGAGAAATTGCTGAAATTGTAGGAAAATGTGTGTCTACAGTGCATTATATTATACAAACATCAGAAACCGAAGGAATGTTAGCAAATAAGCATCATACAGGCTGGCTAAAAAAGCTGAATAATAGAGAAGAGTGCATTATTATACGCGAAATAAGAAAAAGATCCAAACATTTCGGCTACGAAGCTCGCTCAGATAGCTGCTGATAACTTTAAAAAGGATGTTCTTTCTGAATTATGCCGTAAAATTTTGCGAAACAATAATTTTCATGGTAGAATTTCAAGGAAGAAGCCATTTATTAACAAGAAGAATCAGTCTAAGTGTTTAAAATTTGCGAAAGAATACGATAATAAAAATTATGCTTTTTAGGACAATGTTATTTTCTCTGACGAGAGCAAATTTAATGTATTTAGATCGGATGGATGTCGTTATGTCTGGAGAAAACTCAATTCAGAAATGAAGATTAACAATTTACGTCTTATTTGTAAAGCACGGTGGTGGTTCCATGATGTCGTGTGGATGTATGGCGGCAAACAACATTGGGAATCTTGTTTTTATTGATGGTACTTTGGATAAATATAAATATTTCAACATTCTAAAGAACAATTTAAAAGAAAGTGAGACAAGACTGAGGTTATTGGAAAATTTTTATTTCCAGCAGGACAATAATCCCAAGCACACGGCCGGAATTGTAAAAGAATGGTTATTGTATAATACACCGCATATGTTACATACACCTCCACATTAACTCCATTGAATAATTGTAGGCGAAAATCGGCAGGAGATTAAGAAATTACGACAATAAATTCGAAAAACGTCGAACAAAACGTAAAACAGAAAATTGTAGAAGTTTGGATTCCTATTGAATCTAAAGTGATAAAAAAGCTAGTACACAGAATATAGCAATGCTTTAACATGTTGACTGCCATGTCACCCATATGTGGGTGACAATTTTTACATGATTGTGAATAACGGTAAGTTACATAATCATGAATAATAGTAATATACAGAATTTCAGCGACACTTAGTAAAAGAGACAAAACATTTTAAAATAATCATGAAAATGAATTAAAAACAATTTTCTTTAAAGTTGGAATCACAGCCAAAGTGATAGAATTTTTAATGAAGTTAAAGTGGCAGTTAACGTGTTAAACCAGTAATTGAAGCTAAAGGAGGTACAACTAAGTATTAACATATGTATGTATAACAAATGCCGTTTGATTACTTTCGTGACCCTGTTTTAGTACATTCTTACACTGAATCTTTCATAACTTCTGTAAACAGTAATCGATATACTTCAAATTTTGTATAAACAATCTCGACACTTGTATCTTACAGTAGCTGTAACGTTACTTTCAGTACTTAAGTCTAACGTGTATATTTTTATTGTTTAAGATTTCAATTGGAAGCGCTCGAATATTGTATCAGTGTGGCTTCAGTACCTTTTCAATGAGTTCACACCTTCTGAAGTACCTTAACCTTAAGTACTTAAAATGAATTAAATTGAAGAAGTCTGATATGTATATTTAGTGTTACAAAATAAAGAACACGCTTTAATTTGTCGTTAGTAGAAAAAATAGTAACAAGTACAGTACTTTTACCATCTTTCCTGATTAATATCTTGTTTTAGTGAACAGATAGTGTTTTTAAAAAATACTGCAGCGCAATATTGAGAGTCAAAATTGAGAAAAGCTGCGCTAAACTACAGATTTATCGAAAATATTCTTAATTTTTAACTACTAGGTAAACTCGTAATATTTCATTCAAAATATTTATAAATTCATTTGAATATTGCGATTTTATTGTATCAGTGTCAATTGTTAAACATTTTCAATAAACATTCGTAATGAATATCATGTGCGGTAAATTGTAGAATGTCTCATTTTTAGTATTCTTGAATTTTGAAGCTGTTGCAATGGAGGGAACCCTATAAAACTGCTTCGCCTTTAACAATTTCAGCCAACACTCTTTTCTTCTTTCGTTCACCGTTTCAAGGATCGAGGCTATTATAGTACTTCCGCCCTTGAAATTCGACCTGTGAATTGCCACCCTCGTTGCCGCCTTGAACCCCAAAATGGGCATTTTCCAGACAACTTTCCCCTCGTCACTATTTTCAATTGATATCTTTGCTTCCAGATATAATAAGAATTGCAACTTTAAAAGTTTAATCTACTAATAGAATATTCCATTTGTTGATAGAAAGCGTTTGAACGCATGATTTTAATAGCTCAATTGTCTTATTTGCGAATATTACAATTCTAGGGATATTAGATATTTAAATAAAGTTGAAAATAAGGTAATCAAAATATTCATTTATACCTGTGTAAAGGATGTCTAAAAAGTCTCTATTTTATACACTTCAACGAAAGAAGAATGAAGTTCCAAAGATTTTATTAAAGGAATGTTTTCGTTAATTGTCGTAATATGGGTACTACTAATATTTGTATACAGGATGTTTAGTTACAAGTAGAGGAAAATTTAAGAGAAAATTCTGCATATCAAAATAAAACGACAATCAAGTATAAAAAAATTAAATTTGCTCAAGTATAGAAAATATTGTACATTTCACATCACTTGTATATGTAAACTGACCTTATTGTAATATGCAATTAGGAATCAACTATTTTGACGTTTCATATAATAATAAATGATGATGACGATGATGATGATGATGATGCCGATGATAGCAGACTAGGAACATCGTATACATATATGTATGTATATTCATAATTTATGACATTCGAACGTAGTGTTTAAGATCGTTTAGAAAGGTATAAGAGTTTCAGATGTTAATTGATGATCTTGACCACTGACCTGCGATGTCGAGAGGGCAAAATGATGAACGATCCTATAAGCCTCATCCGTGAAGATATCCGGAACTACTTCTCCAGCTTCTTTCGCGCAATAGTGAAGCCCCATTAAATGGTTGTCAATTCCTTGTCCAGTTATGTTGTCATTCATCTCTTTAGTCTGCCTCTGGACTGCTAAATCGAACAGCTCCTTGATTCTCTCTTGCTGAAAAGTGAAGAAATCCCGATCGTTTCAATTACGTATGACCTAGAATTTCAAGACATGTTGGAGGAAATATTTAGTATGTTTTCGTTTATATGTTAGCTAATGTTAGTATATATCAAGTAGATATTACGCTGGTTATTGACAAAAGAAGCAGATTTATATTTTGGAACAAAAATTGGAATAATAATTGTCCACACTATATAAATTCTGTGAGTATTTATAATAAATATTTCCAGCAGTATAGAATTTTCTGATATGTGTTCAATTAGCATTTTGTAATTGTTTATTCATATATGGAGGGTAAGGTTATGTGAAAGTATATGCTTGCGTGCTTGCATATCTCTATTCGAACTTAAGTAGAAGTGAAGAAAGTGACAATTGTAGAATAAATGTAATCTTCTTTGAGCTCTTAAGCTCTAGACAATATTAATTTTAAGCTTAATCTTACTGGATCGGCATTTTTTGCATTGCCATCGCTTAAAGGCCTTCATTTAATATCGTTTAAATTGTTTACTTTCCTATTTGTTACTGTTATACTAGAATTCAATATATATGTACATAGAAAAAGAGTTGATTATTAGAGAAAACAGTTAACAGTAGATTGCAAAAAATTTAGAAGATAAGAACTCTTAGAATTAATTCCTATTTGAGGAATAGAATGAAGACCAATTCAATGCTACAGAATGTAAAATTAAGAGGGGTTACAAAATTTATATTTCTGAAATTACTTAATAACTACATATTGTAAGTTTTTTACATTAAAGATCTTTGATATTTAATTTGTAAATCGAAACACGTATAGATCGTCAATAAACAATTAACAGAGAATATAATCTCATTTAATTGAGGTAATAAACATTCGCATTTTGTTTAATAAAGATTTAAAATAACAATGAGAATAGGCTAAAACGTTGATTTAGTCTTAAATTGTGACTTAATATTAATTACTGAATATAATCAAATTAACCAGTAAGGGGACATTTCAGATTTCAATCTCATGTTAATCCAGTTAATTAAAGTTCTGTTATAAATGTACTATCACAGTCTTAATTTTACAGTCTGTATCTTTATAATTGGTCAACACAAATATGTTGCAAGACAGTCGATATGGAACAACAGTTTATCTTGCAATGATTAATTATAAAAATTTAAAATCATATGCTTTTCTTTTCACTAACAATAATTCAATTTTAATGCATTATACTAACAATAAGAGAATTATTTTTTTATATCTCCATAAATTATACTTTTTACATTCCTTTGTCACTTCTTCTTCCTTTACTTAAATATGTACAGTTAGTTACAAAAATAGTCAGCCATTTGCATAAGTATTAGTTCGTGTTACACAGCGTTACTTATGGATAACAAAAATACAAAAATTTTTAATTTATAACATTATTATTGAATAACTTCATAAATTTTATAAACCTATGATAAATAAATAAACTAATAATTTTTTATAGGAATGTATCATATCGTTTGATATATTTTTTCTTCAATAACATGTTTTAAGTAGTTTGGTATGTTTACAATTAGATTTTGTAAACGATCGACACTGTTTTTTATTCCTCTATTTAGACGATTTTATCATTTCTCTTTACTCTTTATTATTTCTGTTACCAATTCTACAGTATTAATTATTTTCGTAGGAGTAGTCTTAGGTTTGTAAATATAAAATATAAATCTGTAATGTATTTGAATATTTTTGCAAAATCAAAATATATTTTTCGTCAGTTTATTATCTAGTACTCAAATAATAAATCAACATATTTTTCATTTTTTAGGTATTTACTATTTACATATAGTACTGTAAAAATATATGACTTACAACATCATATAATACAATAATAAAATCGTCTAACAGAGGAAACAAAACAGAATAGACCATAAATTTCTTAAAACCCACTATTGACTAAACGGGCATCCAAATAACGAATTTCTGTTAAAAATTATATTAATTTTTTATCGTGTGTTTATAAGATGGTCAAATATTTTCGTAAATAAATGAAAAGTTCTTGCATTTTCATTATCTATAAATAACCGTGCGTAACATAAAATGCTTTCTTTGTTCGTTGTACGTTAATTGTAAATGCACAGCATTAAAGTTCAATTATACCAGTACTCAAATATTCTTGCAACTATGATATTTTTGTTCACTCTCATATTATTTCGTTCAAACTATTGGAACCATAGAAATTACGATAAAGTCAATGAAGACAGGAAACTATACATACAATGAGAGAGTCAATTTCATTATCGTGCATTTTCAATGAACATGGGGGTAATTGTGGAGAAAGGAACGGCTGGAATAACATTGTGATAAACGAGAAACAACAGCTCGGTTGCCGCGGTTCTTTCCAAACGAGGGTAGACCGTGGATAGAAAGCAAACGGAAAATCCCCACGATACACGCCTGAGGCCACTCGAGGGTCGCGCACAAATACGTACCTACTTGAACGAGAAAGAAGAAACGAACACGACCTGCTCTAATTGATTGCTCTTTTTCGAGGGTTTTTCTTCGCCCATCATTTCTTTGTTTTTCCGACGTGTAGCCCTCTTAGCTCTGGGGATCCGTATGCGTATTTGTACCTATTCTCTTTATTTTTGTTACTTTTACGGCCACGGTACACACAGGGTGTAGTGCGGGATAATCGATTAAACTTTCTACATAGTATAACAACGTAATAAGCCATCCTGACGATGCGTCAGAAGATACTGCACAGGACGTTAAAAAAAGAACATACAGGGGGGACAGTATCCACTACCCAAAATTACAGTGTTATTTTGTCCATGACGAAGAAGAGAAATATTTTGTTGTATATTATATTTATTATTACATGTATGTATATATTATATAAAGTAGCTTTAAGACAGTTTGGAAAACTAATTTTGCATTAATTTAATTTAAAGATGATTTAATATTTTGTGGAACGTTTTCTTTATAGAAAGATTTCTTTTAAGCATGCTGAAAGTTATTTTTTTTTAAGTATATTAAAAATGAGAATTCAAACCATAGTGAAATATTATTTGGATAACAATCTGAAATGTAAAGCACGAATTGAGCAAGAATATGTACATACTTCATCATTGCCCAAAATTAGTGTCGCCATTTTCTTACTCTCTAGACATAAATTTCATTGAACTAAATTGTAAATAAAGATTTAAAAGAATTGAAAGAAAAATACAATGATAATATTTGAAAAAAATAATTTGCAATATGTTCCAATATTTGAAAGTTATTGGGTAGGGATATTCCACAAATTGAAGCGATCGGAGTAAGAAAGACATCAGCAACATTTTAACTAAAATCGAGATATCTACATAGAAACATTCTCAAAGGTGATTGCAAACCGTCTAACAAAAATTGGTAAAGGATAGTAAAAATTGGCGACACTATCGATTTTTAACGTTAGAAATTTTTGTTGCTCAATTGAAATATTTACGTTATTTTGAGTCAATAACGACCTAAGTTACGTACTAAGGTACGTATTGTTCCACAGCATTAAAAACGATATAGCCGATGTCATTGCTCGGATATCGATTGTTTACCGAATGTGAGAAAAAAAAGAAAGTTTTCTGAAAACGCGACAGCTGAAGACCATCTTTAACAAATTGAAATGAGTGTTTGAATTTTTGTAATTGAGTGTTTGAATTACTAAACTGAGAATTGTCACTTTAAAGACGTTTATTTTTAACTATTCTTTACTAATTGTAAGAATAAGTATCTTTTAATTCGTTTAATGTGCACCGCCTATTTTGTGTATTCTAAATCCTTTCCCACGGCGTGCGTATTATTATGTTTGTTCCATTACTTTTCAGATAAACATGATAATTGTTCACAAGCATATTCGTGATTTCAGTTATTCAGCTGTAGTGTTACAGTCCATTGAATTTAATTTTCATATCCTTTGATTTGGAATGCATATTATAA
Organism: Calliopsis andreniformis; assembly: GCF_051401765.1. Lineage (NCBI taxonomy): Eukaryota > Metazoa > Arthropoda > Insecta > Hymenoptera > Andrenidae > Calliopsis > Calliopsis andreniformis. The sequence goes on from NC_135063.1 coordinate 1,409,229, forward strand.
CTTTGTTATGCTATTGGAGTTTCTAACTTTTCTGTAATTATACAGTGTTAACAGTTTAACAGTAAACAGTAATTGTATAGTATTAGCAGTTTCAGGACTTGTTTTAATAACTTCACCGTGTCTGGCCTGGCCGTGTCAGACATATTTCATGCAAATTTTAGACGTTTTCTTAACAATTAGTAATTTTTAGGGGATCCAAATTCGAGCATAAAATATCCTGTGACATAATGTCTGATTTATCTGATAATGTCTTCGTTTTGCAATAACAGTACCTTAAAATTAACATATCTAGATGCTAAATTAACAATCAGAGGATTCTACAATTTTACAAATGTATAGAAGTGGAAAAATAGAGTAAAAAAGTCTGAATACATTTTATTGTATCTCTTACGGTTTAACTTTTATAAAACTTTAAAAATTTTCAACCTATTTCCTACGAGCATCTCAGATTTTGAAGGCCGTATAAAAGTTAAACTGTAAGACACGCAACAAAATCTATTAAGACCTTTTTTGCTTTATTTTTGATCTTTAATACATGAATAAAACTGCAGAATTCTCTGGTTATTATTTTAGCATATAGTTATATTAACTTTAAGGCATTATTATTGGAAAACGAAGACAGATCAGGCACTACGTCATAGGACATTTTATGTTCCAATTTGGATTCCCGACCACGCTCTAAAATATCGAAATCTATATTTATTTTACCCTGTGTATTACAACATTAAATTCAAGTTGTAAGTAAAGAAACGTAACAAAACATAGGTATTGATAAATATTTGGGAGTACTTTTAACGTGGAAAGTGATTGTATGTCACAACACAGGGAAAGATTCTGCTATATGTATCTCGTTTATCAAATGTTCAAACTGTGACTAGAAATGACAATCTCTATGAAATACAGCCAAGTTTCAGTTACACTGTAAATGGTGAACTGAACTCTTTTGGTGCCTTCGTCTGGGGCGCTGTTTTGCTGATTCGTTGTTTGACTTTCAGGATCTCCTTGGCACATGGCCTTCGCCCATGCGAGAGCTTCTGGACTGGCCGCCCTGATGCAGTCTACCCTTCCAAGCGCAAATCTTCGAATGCCTGCACTCTCGTAAGTTGCAACTAAGTTTCCATGCAATCTGTGCAAAATGTAGCAACATTGTTAAAGGGAATCACAGTTTGCTGCCAGGGATATCATTTGAGTATTAACCTTAAAGAGCTTTTTTCGTGAAGCATATACTATTCATGTGTTACGAGAAGTCCTGTGGAAAGTATTGTCTCTAAAGAGTTCCTATAAAGCGAGGTATGCCTTGCGACAAGCGGTGGGTTTGATACCACTTGGAATTATTTCAAATTTCTTTGTTTTCTCGAAGAATCAATAAGAGTCAAAACGATTCGAAGTAGTCTGGTTCCATTACTTGTCGTGAGATATGCCTCGAGGCAAGTTTCATCGTATAGAGCCCGCTTAAGGCATTCTACGAGACATCTTGTGAGACACGAATGATATTTAATATCTGTTAAGGGCGAAATTCTAACATTCTTATTTGTTATAACGATTTTAAAGGAGTATAGTATTTTGAATAGGTATTTTAATTCTAATTCTACAAAGGTCTAACTTGACGAATTTCGAATGTATGCACATTGCATTGCTCTTATGGGAAAACTGTCGCAACTTGAAAGCATAACATTCTTAAGAATAATGAAAAGATTATTCCTGTTTGTATAATTAATTAATGATTGCATTACCTAAAATTTATTTAGACATCTATTGTCTAAAATTATAAATGGATTAGATGATATTTTGCACAATTTAATGAAAATTGAAAATATTTTACTTCTAATATATTACAAATTATATTTATGTCATATCACATTCTTTACTGTACATTGTACCCAATTATTCCAATAATTACATTACGATCACCAGAATCGCATTTACTAGAAAACGCATTAGGTGCAAGCTGGAATTAATTTTATATACGGTTACACTTTAAATTTTTACTCCTTACAAACAGCCTAGTGTAGGAAATTTTTTAAAAATAAAATATATTTCTTTGTCTCAGCGTCTTGATACGACAGATGTGTTTATTTTACCTGGGCAAATTCAGTCATTACTCTTTTTTAATTTATTTGAATTGATTTACTATTTTTAGATAAACTTTTTTAAATGCAAATATATATCTTAATATCTAGTTATTTTCAATAACATTAAAAAAAATGCGTATGAATTTGATTAACTGGAATAGATTTATTGTTGAGACCTTATAATGATATTGCTCCTAGGGCTCTCAAAAGTATAAATTCAGTCCTGACAATGAGTTATAATGAAATTAATTTTATGATTACTACAAATGTATCTATTTTTGCTATAAACACAAACTCGACACTCACCTAAAGTGTGTAAATTGCAACGCTAGTTGTATGTACACATCAGGGCTAATTTTACAAGATTTTACAAATTCTTTCGTATAATCTTGGAACCACAGAATACAGAGATCCAAGTCCTCCACCAGCCTAAATGATTAGTTAAACAGGGAAAGAGTCAGTGTTAGAGACAGCTGTATAAAGTCACAAAATAAGAGTTGCAAAATCGTTTAGAGATACTCACGCGTCGAAAGAAGTCATAGCATCTCTGATATAATTGAGACTTTGCTCGGACAAGTGCCACTCAAGTTTCTCTGGCGCAGGCAAATGAGATGGTACTGTATTTTCGTCGGGTGGTGGCATCGCGTCGACCTTTTCTGTTAATTCTTCAAATGCTTTGAAAATTGCTGGTGCTTCTCCGGCTGAATGCTCGTAAGTCAATCCCCACATGCCATCCTTTGACAAGTAAAAGACAGGTAATCAGAAAATTTCACGATGACTTGAGCTCACGATTCATTATCAAACGCAATCGAAACTTCGCAAGTTTCTTACGCGTTACTTCATAGCGATAGTAACTGACGATAATATTAGCAATATAGCGCGACATTTATTGCTTTTATGTATTCGCTAAACGAATTAGAGCGTAGGAAGATCATTTTACTTGCGAGTAGCGTTTAGACAACATCACTAGTTTGATTTTTGATTCTTATTCGTGGATACTTTTTGAATGTTCTGATACAATACTTATTAACTATACTTCCTTGTAGTAAGCTATTCCTGCTTTCACTTAAAGGTATAATTTCGTAAAATACCAAGTTTACTTATGTAGTCACAGGGTTCTAATCATCTTCTCCTTAATAGACATAACCTAAGCTTATTGTTAGTCATAATTCTATCGTAAGCTGTGTATCTATATATAGGCTGTTCCAGAACTGATAGTACAAGTAAGAAGCCAGTAATTCTACATGAAAAAAGGAATCGAAAATACAGAATAAAAGGTTTTGATATCGTATCTTGTTTTTGAGAAAATTGAATTTGAATTAAAGTTAGTTACAGGTGTACATTTTTAGGCGCTTGAAGGGTATGTGGCATAAGGGAATCATTCACGAAAATGCCCCTTCAAAATCTAAATTTGTACTTCGGTACACTCATCTTCAATTAAAATTCAAAGTCAATTTTCTCAAACACGAAGCATGATATAAAAAAATTTATTCTATATTTTCGACTTATTATTTCAGACAGAATTATTTCTTTTCCGCTTATATCATCAGTCCTAAAACACCCTGTATAACAGTTAAGGAAGTACTTTCAAGAGCATTGTACTCACAGCATTTTCTTTGATAGGATATACTAGTCAGTTTCATTCTAAGTTTTATTGTTATTCCTGTTTCGAAAATTTTATTTGTAAAATTAAAAGAATCTACACGTGTGTATTTTATTGAGTTCACAGATTTCCAACAACACCTTTAGATGTTATTAACTGTAGGTATGATTTACTGGTAAGAATTAAGAGATAGTAATCAGAAGATGTAAAATACCTTTTAACCGGCCATATAACACGTACATATATTGCTGTTAGAATAAAAATATGATGCAAACAGAAAGCCATTCACATTTATCTGTGATAGGGTTAGGCTATAATCTTTTTTAATTGCACATCTTTTTAAGCGATTGTTACCTTGTAAGTTTCAATATCATTTATTTCTACGATAAAAACTTGTAATACAGTGCAATATAGAGACGTACATGTTTCTCAAAAGCAGTAAGTATTGATTATTTTCTTACGTATCGTATGTATCGTTGCATATATACTGTAATATTATTGATTAATAGCTTCAAATTTACCATGAAGCTTTAGAAACACTGGATAAAAACGAGTATAGCAAACAGAAATAGTGCTTCGATCATTGAATAGAAGTTGTTACTATAAAAGTTCAATCGATGTCTCAAATCTTCAGGGATATACATATGTGCGTAGATGCATACCTTGCCAAGAATAGCGTGGAAAGTTTTATCGAACCATCGATTTGCACCTAAATGCCTAGAACCGCCACCGTGGAGAGTATGATGAAGCACGTTTGCGTAATCTCGATCTCCAATCCATCGGTCCTCTTTCTTCAAGGGATTATTGAAAGTCGTTGGCAGTATGTCATCGTCGATGCAAACCACGCAAAGGCACCTTTCCAATAACTCCAGATTGTGCCGATTCTGCTCGTCTGCAAAATTTCCATATCTTTATCTTTTTGGGATACTAAGTTCTTGAAGTTCTAAGAACGTGTGCATGTGTCGAGTCAACACATAGTTAAATGTCAGTTTAAAAACCAGGTTATTTATATAAACGATAATGATTAAGATTGTTATTTTTTGACCATCTTTTATGATAAAATGATACGACCTGAAAATCGCCCTATTTAATGTTAATTTTAATCTACATATATAGTAACGACTCTTTTCTGCGTTACAAAATTTTACAGAGAATTCTATGAATATTTTTTAATACTTACGAGGAGCTATCTTACATTTTCATTCATTGATTTCGAGGAAGATTACAAGATTTTGAAACGTCGATAAGTATTTTTATATTTTATGTTCAATCTATTATATATATATTATATATATATTAATGGAAATTTCAGGGAAATGGAGCAATATTTTATTTCCAACATTAACATGAATATGTTAAATTATTCAAATGAATGGGAATTTCTACGAACTTTTTGGAACAGATGAATCATTAGCTAAAAATACGAATCGTTTCTGCTAGCCTTTGAGATATTAATATTGAATTAATTTCCATCACGTTGACACGAATAATCGTCAATGGAGAACGCCACGTATCAATTTTTGGTATTTAATTCTGGAGTGAGGTTTTGTCAAAATCAGTGAGTGATGTTTCAACGTATAAGCGCCTTCAACTTCTACCTTCGTAAAAATGATTAATACAAAATGTTTTGACACTATTGTGTGAGATATGCTAATATTACATATACTTATTCGTTTTGATTTTCAAGCATTAATAGGTTTCTCAAGATAATGCATTTTCAAGATAACTGCTGGTTTGCCGCATAAGCGAGCAGGTCCACCGATAGTCATTAGCTTGTTATACGACGTTCATTCGATTTGCAGACGTAGGTCGCAGGTTCTCGTTGAGTAAGCTTGGGTTAGGGGGCTAATGGGAATATTGCGAATATTGGTGAGCGTAGAACAGCCGGTTAATTATGAAGGTAGGCGGAAGTGGAGGGTAGGTGGTGGCAAGGGTTGCTGGAAAACTCGAAACGAGATTACTGCAGCTGCCTGTTAAATGGCATGAGTCACACTTTCAGCTGCGTGAAGTACAACAATGAATACAAATTGGCCACTTTTTTCTTCGAAACGTAGAAAATAAGCAAATGAAACAATAAAATTCTATTTAATGGAATCGGTGGTGCAAGTTTTTGGATTGTGTGTTCCATAGGGGATGATATAATTAGAATGAAATAAAAAATGTGGATTTTGTTTGTTTTCAACAGTATCAGTTTTCAGCTTTCATTAGAGGCCAATGCATGCATGATTTTGTTGCGATCATAAGTTTTTCTTTGTTTCCCAATTACAAACAACGAATACAGACAAATGAGCACAACGAAATGGTGCGTCAAAATATCGTTCGTGCATCGGGCCTTAGTACGATTTCTTTCATTATGATTAGTGTTGTTTTCTATTTAGTATAGGTATATTTCTAAGCATTTAACTATAGAACATTACATTCACATTTTTCTACTTCAATTTCATCAATGTTTTGAAGGTTCTAAGTCAAAGCTTCTATATAATAGTTTTATAATGACATATATTCTTGTCTTCACATTTTATTCATAGAAGAGGTGTCCTATTGTTCAATGTAACGTCTAACTAGCACCTTGTTAATTTATTATTTTTCAATCTCTTATTCTCTTTATAATTTCATATCCTCTGTTATAGCTTTTATGTTTAATTGGAAAAGGATTCCAAACTATACATTCTCAATTATAAAATCAAACGAACACAATACAAGTTTGCAAATTGAAAAGTTGAAAAAATTGAATTGAATTATATGCAAATTAGTGTCAGTTTAAGTATAAATATTACAGTGAATGGTGTTGCTGAAAACAAGTAGTCGGACATACTTTTGAGCAATTCTTCTCTGGCTTTTGCCCAAGCTGGTCTCTTGGCAGTTGTTAAAATGCCGACAGGCGGAGTTCTAGGATCAGCTTTAGTTTCCATAATCGTTAAAATTTGCTGGACTAGCTCAGATTCGGTGATACGACCTCGGTCAGATGCCCTAACTGGCACGCTGTAAAACTACAAGAAAAGCAGTTGCTTTTATGTCAATGTTTAAAGCAAAACTATGTATTTTTATTTGCTATAAATGAATAATCGCGTAATAACATAATACAGGTTTAATACACTTTTTCTCTGTAAGCTTGTAACTAATCGTATGATTCTTTAGAATCATTTTCTTACTCTTATTTAGTTCTTTACTTGGCAAAAAAAATCAGTTGTTAGCTCATTATCAATATACATATATTACAAGCTACACTGCAGGACTACAAGAGTTTGAAATCACTTGCTAACACTTGGGCAGACTGCACATTGACACGCAGACAGCACAGGTGACGCAATTTGATGTAAAGAAAGAAAATGCGAATAAGTAGAACAAAAGCTAGCATAGTGCAAACATACAATCTACGCTGCTCTATGCTGCGTCTGCGTCTCAATGAGCGCTTGGTCTTATTAAAGCTAAACAGCATTGCAAACTATTTTCTACTTGAAGTTAGTATTTTGAATAGTATTTGCAATTTCTTTATATCAGTACGTACGAAAAAATTCGTACAATCGTTTTGTTATTAGAGAAGTTACGTGTTTAACAAGGCGACCTTCGTTTTCCGTATTTAAAGGGCGATTCCAAATTTTCGGCTACTAATGTATCAATGTGTCGATCTTACAGCAACAGATTCTGTTTTTGATCATAAATTGGTAGCTCACTTTTGTCTTAACAAAGATATATCTAAGTAAGTAAAATTGTATAAAGGTACAATTTGTTTAAACTAAATAATTGTAACATATACGAAATATAATAATAACTTATTAATGAAAGAAATTTTACGATACCTGGTTATGGTGAGCAACGATTATGTGATCGCCTGACGAAGCTCTATCGAGAATGACTTGCTCATCCACGTTTATACCTGGCCGTCGATAAATTCGGAACATTTGATAATGTTGAGCCATACATAGGCTTTGCATATTCTTGCCGTCTTTCGATTTAACTCGTTCCACTTCCAATCCATTTCTGTAACAAGAATGCATCCCACACTTTCATATAAAAGCCATTGAATATTCGATGCTAAACAAGTTCTTTCAGTATTTAAGGTTATCTGGGTTAAATTAAAATTGACAAAGTATTGCTATACAAAAATTTGAAACTAGAATTAGTTTATTTATATCTTGTTAGTATTATAGAGTGTAGCTAAATAATATGTACCTACAAGCTGGCGCGAGAAGATACATTATGAAAAAATAAGAAAGAAATATAGGATGCAACTTTTTTATTGCAGACTTAGTTTCTGAGAAAACCGAGTTTGAAGCTCCACTTATTTACAAACATGATAAGCATTAAACGTCGCTTGATGAACCTTATCGGATAATTAAATTTCCGTTATGTGCTTGTTGTTAAAAGAAGAAATTAAAAATTTACTATACAAGCTATGAAAGTCTCAAATCTCTGATTAAGCTATTGTGTATTATACAATACACTGTATATTATATGCTTAAACGAAAATATTAAATCTATTTGGTCCAGGACAAGCCATCAAATCCTAGCCAACTGTCCCCTGTTCTACAATCAATTTAAAAGACTAAAAAATATAATCAACTTCACTCACGTAAGCGTATCATACTTTCACAGGAAAATTGTCACAAATGAAGAATTTTCAATCTTCATTCAATTGTACAAAGTATCTTTTAATGGGTAGGTACACTATAAAACTATAAAAATTTATCAATATTTATAGTTTTAATCAGTAGATATTTTAGTAAATTTTAACTAATATCATGGTTTATAGTGCAGTAATTAAATAATTATGCAAATAGAAATTTTCTTTTGACTTTTCTTAAGACTGATATGTTTTCGACTTCTGACAATTTTCTTGTACAAATGCGATATAGGTTCTAAATAGATGGCAAAAACAATTATGAATGTGAAAGATTTCTTTTACATACCTATTATTCCTAATCTATAATTGTAAAAAGTATTCAAATTGTCATTTAATATGCAGAAACTGATTTCTAGAAGGATACTTCTGAGTATTCTCTTAAGAAATAGCAGCAACATAAAAAGTCAACCTTAAATCTAATAACTTGTTTCTACATACTATCTACTAAAATAGATTTTTTAATTTGACTGATAGTTATGTATGTTAACGAGATTTTCGTTAATAATTAAAAGTGACTGATTTAGTCTATTCGGGAGCAGGGCAGCAGAAAAACTGTGAGATTGAAGGGGAGTCGTTGAAAAGAGCAGCGCGTTTTAGTGGAACATCTCGATACGAATTTGCGTTAATTCTTGAGAAGAAAGGAGGAAGCATTCCTGCCTCTAGTACTTCCTTCCCAAGCGGATACAGGATGCTGAGGGCTTTCAGCCTCTTCGTGCAGAAGCATCCTTTACGTTTCTCTCGCGACAAGTCTCTTTATGCTCGCGTTCTATGGATCTTAGAACCCGGATTTCCTCGTAGACGTGCTCCCTTGCTAAATTGATTTCGGTGCGGCTTCTTTTTGTCCTCCAACGAATCAGCCACTCGAACCCCGCAGCTCTTCCTTCGAGCGAGACGCATTCGCTTTCTTTTTTGATTATCGAGCTTCGTGTTAGCGATTAGCTTAGTCAGCTCTTCGTCGAGGGTTACACGCGCGTCTTGAAGGAGAATTTCAAGGTGGATTTGGAATCGTTGAAACAATGCATGAAGGACGTTTAATCATTTTTTTCTATATATTCTTCAATTTAAATCTATTTCTTTTTAGGTTTATTGGACGATATTTTTAGTGAAGTCTTTAACGATTTATCTTCATCAATTACAATTTCTAAAGCAAATTTTTCGCATTACTTCCCGAATTGTATGGTTTCAGAAGATTTGCTATAAAGTATATTATTGTTTTGTGCTGGTATTTATAATCAGTGATAATTTAAAAATACATATATTTAAATATATTTATTAACAATTCAAACTTTTTTTTTTTATGAATATCAATAGCTATGACTAATAATAATGGTTCATGATAAAAGTTCTATTGAATGCTAAAGTCTATTATAGGATACAAATATTTTAATCTCTATTAAGATTTTATTATATACTGGGTATTCGATTTTAATGTATAAATGAAAATTACTTGTTAACTACCTACTCTATAAAAAATGTTTCCGGTAGAATTTAAATGGTTTCAAAAGAGATATAATGATGAGTCTACATTATTCACCTGCTCACGAGCACAGCCACTCGCTAGCCTGCCTAGGCCAGCTCTAGAGCGCGTATTTTCCTCTCACGTAAAATGGTGAGGAAGAAAAGGAAAAAAACCAAGAGTGTGACGAATCGAGGGATTGTCCTAGCATCATCTTCCTCATTTTGTATTTTGAGTCTATTCATAAGTTTCAGAAGTGCATATTCGTGACGTTGACTTCGAGTTAAAATCACCAACAGGACTTGCGAGCAAAAATGTATTGTCCCAGCCGGCTGGCAGTTTGGATCATTGAAAGTTAGTTTTTTAAACACAAACATATATGTACTTTTTGTACTCCTCTTATCCCCGTACTTCTCTGTCGACATCTTCTGAGCTTTCAATACTACGAGTATGACCCTTCTCCCATGGCAGTGACAATCTTCAATTAATTATGCAACGCAAATGAGCTATACGGAGTGTAAAAGGTTTGCATGTATGAACGGTTTAACTATTTAATGTAAAGACATATTGTTTTACAGCCATACCTAATTCTGGAAAGAATTTAATAGGCTGAAATGGCTTCTGCAAGTGGGTTGCTGTACCAATTCCTAAAAGCAGTAGGTACTGCAAGATAGGTCTCTCCGAGAGATAGTATCGTTTATCGTATTGATAAATAAATAAACACGACCTTTTCGAACTACCAGTACCATGAAAGTACAGAAAATATCTATGAAAGACCCACCAAGTGTCGAGTAATAAAAGCGGGGCTCCCAGGAGTTAGGGAATCTCCAGAGGGCCTTCATATTTGCAAGTATCATGAACAGCTCGAATGGGCATTCATAGCCGGTGAATGCCTATGGTCTTCGTGGTCTTCGGTGCTCGTGGTCTTCGAGCCTATATTCGCTGATGGGAAGACAAGTGCTCAAAAGTGGGTTTAGGCAGGCTCTGCTCGTGAACAGTCGAATAATGTAGACACACCATAAGATAATATAATTAGTTTTTCTCTAGCTGGTCGTGTAAAAGGCATATGAAGTTCAACTTTTTTTTTTAATAGAATTGTATACTTTTAATGCACTAATGGATCCAGTTCGTTATTTACTACAAAAAAGATATTAAACTATAAAATACATGAAATAACATTCTAGTTGATTTTGTCTGATTGCCCTTTACTCTTTGGAAAAAATTGCCAGTGTCAATTTGGAAAATGTAAATAAGTGTATTAATACGATTTGGTTGATTTACGAGATATTTGTGGTTAAATATCTCGTAAACTAACAATTTTCCGCATTGATATTGTTGCGAGCACCAATACACAGCCATAGCCAACTGGGGCTCGCGAGAAGAAGACGGTCGATTATCGAAAGGGATTGATTGCGATGACAGCTGTCAAGCTGCCAGTCTAGACCGTGAATGCATTACATGTACGCGAAAGTGTCAGACGTTAAAATTGTATATATCTGTGAATAAAGTAGTGTACAAAGTGTAAATGCCTCGTGGTATTCCTTGAGCGACGGTGGGTCGATCGTCGCCGCAACAATATTAATAGTAGATAATGTATTTATTTATTTACGAACAGAGACCCTTTGGTATACAATAATTCATATCTTTACTGACTAATTACTGTGTAATAATAGGGAGTAGTTTACGCTTGGAGGTGTAAAGAGAACAAAAAAGTTTATGCTATCGCTGTATTTGTTTACATTCACGATGATCCTGTTGACGCAGTTATATTGTAGATAATGTGTACGATGAGTTTCTGGCTGGAGAAAATAATTATGTCTTGAAGAAAAGCGGGATACCTGTAGATTGAATAAAGATAGATTGTCAGGACTATTCACAGATCCGTTTAATATCCCATGAGTAAACATTAGGTTATGTATCAGGCGTCTACGTTCAAGAGTTGGCTGATTTAAGCAGTTAAGTACCTGTGAATAGCCATGATCGTTTAGGGACATTGAATTACCTAATACACGAGTAGCTAAGCGTAACAATTTATTTGTACGCGTTCAATAGTGGTAATTAGCACTAGAAAGACGGGAGCTTAGTATATACCTATATTGCCTGAAAGCAGTCAAAATGACTGCATTGTGAAAAAATAACTAATGCGTAAAGAAATTTGTTTAACAGTAATTTTTAATATATTTTATATCACTTACAGTCATATAACAAGTTATTAATAAGTATTAACAATAAAAAAAATGTATTTCACACTCAGAGATCCTCCTTCCCATCTGAATGACGTTACAGCGCGTTCAAAGGGAACAAAGCGCGTGGCCAGGCCTGGCATAAAGATTCGAATAACAAGTACGAATAACAATAACAATAACAATAACTTTAGTTATTGAACAACTGCAACTTATCAAGAATATGTCGAAATCGACAATTTATCATGAACTTGTATGTTATCGAACTGGTCTTTTCCAAGCAGTCAAAATGACTGCTTTTCGGCAATATAGGTATAACACATATATATTCCGGAAGTGAAGGACGGGGGGGGGGGGGGGGGGGGGGGCAACAACAATGATTAATTAACCCATTTATATGTTGTAGAAAAAGTCACAAAATTATAAGAAGCTGTGTCATTATTTAAATCATCATTTTCTTAATTGAAATTCAAAAGCAGTCAAAATGACTTGCTTAGGCAATCTAGTGTTAGATACCTATGCTGTTCCGTTCGGCGAGGCAATCGTTGTTTATTGTTGCCAGATGTGAGAATCCGAGATTCATTTAGACAATTGTCTATTGAGTCGTCCGTTCGAAAGTTCCACATCTGGCAATTCATAAAACAATTTCGTGCTTTCGTCGAGCGGCGTGTTCCTTTCGAGTTATAACCATCGAAGGCTGTATTGCCCCGCAGTCGGTACCGTTACGCCAACTCATCGTCCGTTCGAATTATCGGAGGGTTGACGCCGACTCGCGGGACAATACCGCCATAAAAACATCTGGAAAACACTCGCGTGGGCCCGTTCGAGCCGCGTTATTCCGGGGCTTGTTCTTCCTCCCCAATCTTCGCGAACCTTCGACCTGAGGGAGAGGTTCCTCCACCACCACCGCCGCGGAGTGACCAGGAGGAGCCGTTCCACCCCTATCGGAGCGACTGGGGATCCTCCTTCCTCAGGTCGATAGACAAATCGATTGCGAGCTTTCGTCAACGCCCAAAAACTTTGACACCCCCGAACGCGCGAATCGGGAGAAGAAGAGCTGAGGAGGAATCGAACTCCGGAGACAAAAATCAGTAAACGAAACGAAACGATACGAACGAACAACGAAACGGTTCAACGAAACGAAACGAAACGATTCGAACGAAGACCGAAACGATTCGAACGAATAAGGCTACGATTCAACCGATCAGGAGAAAGACTAACGAGTCATTTAAACATCTCCGAAAAAGTCCCAACCGATTCGTGGGAACGACTCCTCTATCAAGCGTTCGTGATAGAGTTAACTAGTTATTTCAAAATTAATTCCGCGAAATAACGCGTTGATACGAACAACGGTCGGTTCGTCAACATATGCTATGGCAACCAAATAATAGAACAATATTCCGAATGAGGTCTTACCAAGGAGTAATAGAGTAATCTTGGCGTATTAACGTTCCTAAAAAGTTTGGACCTTCTGTAGATGAAACCTAGAGTCTTGAATGCAGTACCGGTACCTTTATTAATGTGAGCAGTGAATGAGAAGTCTGATGACAACATTACACCGAGATCCCTAATGTTGGATTCATATGGTAGAACGCAACCAGAAATGACGTAATTATATTTGTGAGACAATTTGGCATGAGAGAAATGGATAACAAAGCATTAGATTGTTGATATTGCATTGGATAAGTCTATGACTTGCAAGGCTATCTATTGAATGGAATATCTTAAGATCATCTGTAAATAACAGATAGAAGCAATGAGTAAAATAAGTATAAATATCATTGATAAACAAAATAAATTATAAGGGCGCCAGATGTGATCCTTGTAGAACTCCAGATTTGACTACAAATTTTTGGTAAGACATTCTGAATGCTAATTGGTCTATAATTTTTAATGTTAGAGGCATCACCGTTTTTGTGGATGGGACAAATGAGACATATTTTCTATAATTTGGGAAATACACCACATGAAAGAGACTTATGGAATATAATCCACAGAATTTTCCATAGTGGAAAAATACAGAATGTAGCAAGTAAAGGATGTATAGCATCAATTCCAATATTGAAATGAATGTTTAATTTGACAATACAGTCATACATTTCGCCTATATTAATATTAAGATAATTCAGTTCGAGATCAACATTGAAATTGAAATTATATGGGCGAAACCTGAATCATCGTCATAAACCGATTCGAAAAAGTTTGCAAAATTATTGGCTATGGACTTGTCATCGTTTAAAAGGTGTTGCTTATATTTTATATAGGTTGTTAAAAGAAAACGCCCTAGCACTTTCATTTTTCGTTATCTTAATGGGAGCGCGACTCCGAGCAACTGGGTAGCAACCACGACGCTGTACCAACCGTGAGAAATTTTCTTATGTGGAAATTTCTAACGAATCACCACTCATTTTTCGGTCTATATAAACTCCGAGATTTTAGCCCTAACGAATTTAGAACAGTATCGTTACGTTGACAGTCAAGTTCGTCAGAGTTGATTGCTATTCAGTTAGATCGAGCTAAAACTCCCTTTCGAATCTATAGTTTAACCTCATAGAATCCGCAAGTCGGCATAAATTCTAGCTGGCAATTTCTACGACCACTCTGTAAGTCCCTGCATCGCCAGTACGTTAATACCGAGCATTAAGATCATACACGTTAAGCGACAAAACTGCACTATACATCTGTACGTATAGAGTGATTTTAGAATACACTAAAGTATTCATTGCAATTTGACTAGATTGCTTTCAAACCTATAATTACCATAGGCGATTTCATTCGAAGTTGACAGATCCCCATGATATAGCTCAGCAGCTCAAATTGTTTGAATGAATAATTAACAAGCTACGAGACTTACTAACATTTCCTGCGGCTCTCTGATTCCACATCAGATTCGTCCGCATGTCCTTACTTCCAAAGAAAGCTGTATCCAACCTAGTGGCTCCTCGATTTATTCGAGTTCGTCCACGAAAGTTAATCTATGCAGCAGCTATCTGATTTTACATCAGATTCGTCTGCATCCTACAGCTACCTGTAAAGTCAGCTCCGATTTTGCATCAGGTTCGTCTGTTTGAACTTGCCAACCTCCTTAATAGCACCTCAATTTATTTTGAATTCGTCTGTGAAACAGATCTTAGTGATTCTCTGATTTCACATCAGGAGCGTTCACGAAACTCAGACTCCTGCAACTCACTGATCACAGATCAGTTTCGTCCGTAAGCACATCTATCCTCAGAGGCTCTCTGATTTTACATCAGGTTCATTCTCGTCTACAATAATCCCAACGGCTCACTGATCTCGCATCAGTTTCGTCCGTTGTACCAACTAACACTTCAACCACTATATTCTTTGGAAATATGTCTATCCTCACCGGTCTCTCGAGCTGCTCGCGTCCCGTTTCGTAATAGTTGAATTACCAGAATGCCTTAACATTTGATTGGATGTTGTTTCCCATATTATGTACAAAATTGTGCCAACATTGCCTCGAAAGGTAATTACAATCAAATCTGAGCTTACGAAACTGCAAATAATTTAACGTAGAGTTGGAAGATTTATAATTCATATGTGCTACTTTCTTAGCTTTAATTAAAGAAATTAGTTCAGAAAAGAACCAAGATGGGCATTTAGATTTGCGAATTTTTTTATGTGGATCAAAACGGTCAATAGCAGTATTTAGATAGGTATTAAGAATATCAACTGCTTGGTTAGAGGATAGTTCAGACAAAGTTCTATCAAAATCAATTGAGGAAAAAAATTCATCGATGGAAGCGTAATCGGCATGTCACAAATTTTTGACGATGGTAAACGAGGTAAAAAGAGAAGTGCGTTAAAAGTAGATTGAGAAAACAAAAAATGAGAGCACAGAACGTTGTCACTTCGACTTACGCAGAACACTGTCTTTAAACAGTTCGATTTGCGGAGCAAAACAAAGTCACCTTAGACTATAGCTATCAGATTCGAACTGATGACATGTATCGTATTATAATATTCAGTACCTACAGTATGCAGTTATTTTTTCTTTAAATCAGCTGTAACCTAACTTAAACCCTAATATAATATAATAAACAATATTCGAAATTCTTTTGCATATACGTATACTGAAGACTATAGCTAACAATGAATGACAGTAGGGTGCGAAGACACTATTATCACGTCACGTGAACTCACGTTACGTACTACAGGAAACCCACAGTGCAAGCTGAGGTTTATCCATTGTTTTAGGCTTATTTTGCTGTACCTAATACGAAACAAATTTGTTATAATACGTAACGTGATTTCACGTGACGTGACAGTAATCTGTTCTGACCTTGTAGGGGTGTGACTCGCATATTCTAATAACTCGATATTCGAACAGAGCCAAGACTGGCTTTCCGATTTGAACCGAGTACTCCAAGGAACCAAGCAGATCGAAAAAATCAAGTAGCCTAAATTTATTCGAGCGGCTCAAAAGAATTGGGTAACTCCAATTATTTCGAGCGGCTCGAAAGGATTGAACAGCTCGAAAAAGCTAAGCAGCGCAATTCGAGGTTTTATTTTTTATTTTATATATTTGTAATAAGTGGTTTATTCTGTTGATAGAAATATCAATATAAATAAAAAATTTGCAAACATTTACAAATATTTCATAATTATGTATATTTATAATTGGATAAGTATATATTTATATGTATATGTATGTATATATCAATATTTTTTGTTAATAATCGCAAAAGCCGAAAACAACGTTATGAAAGAAGTAGAAAAGCAACTGAAAATTGAAAAAAGAATGTTGTTAGCAAATGTTAATAGAAAAAAAGAATGTTAATAGATAATACATAGGCAGCTCTTCTATTACATCGGAATTCATAGTCAAAAACAAATTAAACGTAGGAAGTAATTGTTAGTAATAATTTGTTACTGCATAACTTTTTTTAATATACAGGATGAGCCACCTAAAGTTTGTACCTCAAATATCTTTATTGTTTTTAAAGATACACCAAATACCCCAAGGACGAAGTTGAAGGGTTAATGGAGCTCACACAATGAACAAAATTTTTGCTTTTTTTGTCATTTTTTTTAGAGATACCTTAATATGTTTACAAATCTCATTCATGATAAACGTATTTTGCTTTTATATTTTAAATCTTGTAGGTTTTCTCTGTCCATGACCTTAAATGACCTTGAATAATTATAGTCACTGAATTCCTAATGAAAGGGACTGTCGTTGTAAGTGTTTAAACAGGGGTGGTTCCATTTTAAAAAACGGAGCTGATCTTGATATCTCTAAAAAAATGACAAAAAGAAACAAAAATTCGTTTGGTATTGTATGAGTTCCATTGAACCATTTAACTTTCTTCTTGAGATATTTGACGTATTTTAAAAAACAACAAAAATATTTGAGGTACAAATGTTAGGTGACTCACCCTGTATAGTGTATATTGTATCTAGGAAAACATCCATTAATATCTGAAACATTTATCACATTTGATATAACAGGTTGTTTGATAATATTCATTCACCTAAAACATGTATGACATACATACGATATCTCAAGCTGTAGCAATCTGAAATTTGCTCGAATATCGAACTGTGCTGCTCAACTTTTTCAAGTTGCTCGATCCTTTCGAGCCATTTCGTTGTTTTGAGTACTCGGCTCTGATCGATTATTTGAACCAAGTAAAACTCGGTTCGCTTTTTCCGTATTAATTTCCCATTTCTCTGGGAAATAGTTCATACCCTCATACATATACATGTATACGTATGGTGAGCGCGATCGCTTTGTAAATAATAACCAAGCAAATTACATATCTACATGATTTTTTAGAATCAAGATGTTCTTTCGTGTAATCCAAACATTCTAATTCTGTATTATTATTACGTCAAAGGTTATTTTGATTTTGTATTTAAAGCAGATATTTCCTTAATATTTCGTGAAAATGTTAAAACTTTACGTTTGCTTGTAAATATGAAATGTAAATTAAAAGTACACGAACATTTAGGTACTCTTACCTATCTAATAATTCTTGGTAGTTAAGCAACTCTGTTAGAAATCTTGCGAGAAATACGGCAGCTTCTTTCTGATTACCAAACTGTTTTGGTCTTGCTGCTAGACCAGGATTGCTGTTGATTGGTAAAGCCAGAGGAACAGAGAGATACATATCATTTAACCACCAGTCGGTTGCCTGTGAACAGAAAATAAGAATAATAGCTATTAATTTAAGTTAATATCACTAAATTATAGAACAAACATGAATAAATTAGTACATTATATTATATATTATACGTTATATTTTGAATTGTTATTTTTTACCTATATATCATGTTTAATTATAAAAATTTCGCTTTTATTTCATATAGTAAGAAAAAGATGAAATTTAATAATTCCATTAATGTTGGTAATATGAAGAAGTCTTGTTAGATCAAATTTGATTAATTTTGAGGAAGACATTATCTGATGTCACTAATTTTTTTATAGGTTCAGATATAAAAGTCAATTTTATTGTTTTAAATTGAATCATATATTTTTTAAAACATTAATCGTTACAGTTCAACTCTTTCTACAAAAACATGCCTACTAAACCACTTACGGCAAAAAGTTATTAGTTCAACAAATATTTTCATTTGAAGAGTGCAAAGTGCTACTGATATACTAATCTACACCTATGCTTTTTAAAGAAATATATATGATGGAAACGCGGGGTAAGATGGGAGTGTTATGAAAAAATTCCTCTAAAATATTACACTTACTGATATCATATCTATAACAAATATTAAATTTAGTTCATGTGATAAATTTAGTTCAACTCATTTCATTATTTTCTATTATTTTGTAGAAGAAAATATTATGTATTATTAGAAACAGCATAAGTATAAGTATATGCAAATATCGCTTCGCCATTTTCAAACTAAAATGTTTTTTAATCTAACAGGTTTTCCTCATAAATGATTTAAGACTTTTTTGTAGTGTTACGTTCCGTAACGATTAAAATTTCTTTCTTTTTCTTTTCCTTTCCCACGAGAAATTATCGTCGTTGCGACGGTTGGTCGCCACCCGATATTTGACGTTAGCATAAAGTAAGTCGCGAACATCTCTCGAATCCTGCAACGAGCTGCCGTTGCAGCAACCCGATATTGACGTCCGGTTAATATGTAGAATCTTTGGACGCCCAGTGGTTCTCCAATAAAATTAATAATAATAAAATTGCCATTCACAACGAATGCATCAACAACACACAGTGTTATGGGCAATCCCTTGTTGATTGCATTCGTTCCCGTTATTTCCATATGAACAATAGTTTTGCGAATATTTCTCAAATCGTTGCCGAAATACTGCCTCATTGGTAAAATTATAATGTTCATCTTTGTATTATTATCCCCTTAATTTTATATTTCATACATATACATATTTTTATATACATATATCCGGAATTACTATTGTGCGAATGAATGCGAGTATGTAAGAATGTAGACTCAAAATTTAGAATGGTTGAGAGCATTACCAAACCTACTGGTTGAGGAGTGCAGAAATCAAAAGAACACGTATACCATGCACACACGTGTGATTTCAGGCGAGCCTCGTGAAAGCGACCGCGACTTGCCGTCAAGTTACAATAATGCAGCATCAGCTTTTTGGTAGCTAGCCCAGCCTGGGTCCCGCCCGAGTGCTCCAAGCCTCGACACTCTTCGTTGACAAGTCGTGAGGTACGCGACGAGGGGCCCGTGGGCTAATTATCCTGTTTTCTATCAGTTTTCTCTCAATAGTTTCGAGTAGAGATTCACTCAAAAGTGCAGTGAGCCGGGAGTGAATAGACTCATAGTCGCACGTAAAATCTCAAATAGTTTTAAAATCTCAAATTGTTTAAAGTTTCAAATAGTTCTAGAATTCAAACAGTTTTTCTTTTTCTTGATTATTTCTTACTATCCTATAATATAGTATTCGGCTTAATAATATAGTAATAATATCTTTAATCGTGTGTGTGTATGTGTGTGTGTGTGTGCAGTTTTCCAGGTGTATTCAGTCTATAGTACTCCAGGTTTTTGGAAATCGAATAAAGATCGGATAAAGTAATTCAGGGAGATATATAAAATTTGTATAAGAAGTAACCAGTAGATTGGTGAGTCCATCATTGTACATTCTTTTCATTTCTTTTATGATTGTAATTCTTTTATTATTATTGTTTTACTTGACTTTCCTGTTTAATGTTCTTTTAAAATGTGTTTATCATCAGAATATATTACCTATCTTAATATTGCAAACGCAATACATTATATTTAATAATCAGACCTTCAAACAAGCCTCCATCCTTCCTCGAACAAGCGTACACTACAGGTCCTGTATAGGATTAGACGAAAACGAAACCACAATAGTAATTAATCTATAATCGAGGGTGAAGTAACTGCTCTACTTCATTGTCGAATGTACTGTTAACGCGCGTAGTGTTTGAGCAGAAAACCAACGCCGACCAACGCGACCGCGCTACGCACGTTACAGTAGAAAATTACGAGATGGATTTGTTGATGTGTTAAAAAATACATAATATTGTATAAAAAAATTAAGTCCATCTTCATATCTTCTTTACACTTCCACCTACAGAAGTAAAATCAACATCATGTTTTATCGAAACTCCAAAGTTAGATACTACAAAATCTGAATATTATAAGGGTATTAATATTTTTCGACAATTCGGCCACTAGTTCACTTCACAAACATGTGTTAACTAAGATTTAAGGGTGCAGTGTGCTGTCTTACAGTCACATAACTTTTACATTGCTGTAATAGTTTTAGTTTTATCCAGAAATCTACCGATAATTACAATACTTAGGCAAAAGAATTCTACGAAAAGTATTTTGCGGCCTTCGAATGAGCTTCTTTGATTCCATTTTTTATTGCTGCATATTTTGCTTCCAGTTGAATCCCAGTGATCAACTTCTTGGTATATAATATACACATATAATACAAATAAGTACCCAAATTTGAGAATTTTATCTGGTCCCCCATAGGAGATATTTTGTCTTAAATTTTGTGAAAATCACGGAAGTTGGAATATTTGAGGCTTTGTAGGTAAAAAAAGGATCGAGCCTTAGACTTAGGGTTGAAGCCAGTTATTTATTGGCAGAACCAGGTTTAGATTTCGATCATTAGAGTTATATTTAAGCAAAACGTATATAGAATAAAAATTGTAGCTTGTTTTTTCATGAAACATAAATTTTTTTCCATGTGTTTATGACCAATAGATATTGAGATATTTTAATTTCCACGAACATTCGAAATCGAAGAAAATAGCGATCGCCATGTTACAAGTAAGATTCCTATGTGTATATAAAAAATGATCAGGTTAAAATAAGCCTAAACATATACAATAAATTAAATTTTCTTAAAATGTGCGAGCAACAACATTGGATCACTTTACTTGGAATAACCCTTATATTACATATTTGTGCTATTATTTCATTGCTAAATTAGATCTATATTTTTTGTTACAGTAAGATGATTTCATTATTGTGTCATAATTTATATTTATATACATTCTATGTTTATAACTATCCACTAATATAGTCACTGTATTACTGTCTTATTCTACTAGTTTTAAACAAAATTACTTAAGTATGTACGCCTTTACAAATTACAGATGTCATAGAAACTACCAAAATAAATACTTAGGAATTTTATTAAGTCATGATATACCTACCTATTACAAATTAAAGATTTGTAATACATTTTTTATTATATATCTAGTTGTGAAGTTTTAGTTGTCGCAATGAATCAGCCCTTGTCACTTCAACTACTTAACGCGACTGTCGACTGGTAACTGTGACTTTCTCAATTTTTTCGGCATATGTTTGATAACGGGAGAACCTGACAGGCACATTTGGTGTAATAAGGATTAAGGATCTAGGGTAGTCACGTGACTTTTCGAGATTGCTTGGTCGTTATCTGCAGCTACAGCTTTCGTTAGAGGAATAGTTTTACCTACAGTGGGAGTAGAAAGTGTTAGTACACTGACTAATTTCGAATAATACATTGTGAAATTGTAATTTATTAACTAATTTTTTATAAACAACGAGTTTGTACATATTCTCAGAAATCTCCAGAACAAATACAGTGCAAAAAAATTAGTTGGTTGAATGATTTGCAAATGTTATCCAGAAAAAAACGAAATATTGTCCGAAATATAAGAGCAATAAGTATTCGTACAGTTCTGATTTCGAACTATCTGCAAGTGAGTTTTTAATGTAAACATCTTACATGATTGTTTACTAGTTATGATTGGCATCGTCAGTATGTTTAGAAACATCAGACAAAGTCGAAACTGTGTACTATTTGAAACTGTCGTTGGAAATGGAACGAAAACGTAGGGAAAGTACGCTAGAAAGAAAAATTATTATTAATTTGCATAATCAGTGCAAAAGTTTATTGGAAATTTCGCGGATTATAAACCGACTTTGCTCAACTATACAAAGTATAGTTGATAGATACGGATTACGAAAGAAGCTGCAAAACAACTCAAAAAGTGGACGTCCGCGTAAAATTAACCAACATACAGAACGAGCGATTATTAGAATGGTAAACCAAGATCCAAGGATAAGTGCAATAAAAATAGCTGAGCACCTTAGAGATAATTTAGATATTGATCTCTTGGTCAGTACTGTACGTAGTTTTTTGAGGAGTCAGGAGTACCTCGGTCAGGTAGACCGTAAAAAATATTTCGTGAGTGACGCAAATAGGAAGAAAAGATTGGAGTTCGCAAATAATAATACCACATCAATGGAGTACTGGAACCGAGTAATTTTTACAGACGAGAGTAAATTTAATATTGTCGGGTTTGATGGGCACTCTACTATATGGAGAAGAAAAAATGAAGAACTGAGACTAGAAAATTTACGACCTACAGTAAAACACAGCGGAGGTTCCGTACTCATTTGGGGTTGCATGAGTGCAGCTGGTGTTGGAAAATTAGAATTTATTGATGGAATAATGAACCACTGGGTTTATATTGACATTTTGAAACGGAATTTATCTGCCAGTGCAGAAAAATGGGCATTAAAGATGATTTTATCTTTATGCACGATAATGATCCAGAGCATACGGCGTACAATACGAGGATGTGGATATTATATGTATAATACGCAAGCATGTATAAAAACTCCACCACAATCTCCTGATATTAACTCCATCGAACACCTATGGGACTACTTGGAACGTCACGTCAGAAAACATCGAATATCCTCTAAAGATTTAAAAATGCTCTTATGGAAGGATGGAATAAGATCCCATTCAGCGTAACAGCGAAATTAGTAAATTCAATGCCAAGAAGAGTCGCAGCAATTATAAAATCAACTTAACTTAAGTGTTTATTTTATTTTTTCGTTGTCAAATAAATATAATTTCCACGTTTTTCTCATGAATTTCTAATGAGTTTTAAAAAATGTAGCAGTTGTACAAATACTTAATGCTCTTATATTTCGGACAATATTTCGTTTTTTTCTGGATAACATTTGCAAATTATTCAACCAACTGATTTTTTGCACTGTATTTGTTCTGGAGACTTCTCAGAATATGTACAAACTCGTTGTTTATACAAAATTAGTTAATATACTATAATTTCACAATATATTACCCGAAATTAGTCGGTGTACGAACATTTTCTACACTCACTGTATAGACATGTGGCCGCCAAATGAATGCAAGATGGATCCGCTGTGTGATTCCCCCTCCACTACACACACTACTACATGAGTCGCATGTATGTGAGTACGGCTCCTCGGGCCACTTCGGATAACTTCGGAAAGTCGAGGGAGAAAGCGAATGTTACTTACTCTCTCACTCTTGAATCGCTGAATTCAACTATTTCAGTTGCCGACAAGCAGCACAAGCCACGAGCCACGCAACCTTCGCGGTTATCCTTATATTTTCACTTTCCGACTTATGATAAAAGGAGATTTTTCGGTCAAATTCAAAATCAAAAGATTTTTGTGACATTTTGAGGGACGAGTTTGAAGATCAAACGATGACATTCTATAAAATATTTTGTGCCAATACGCATGTTTTATGAACAATTAAAACAAGTCTATAGACATGTTTAAAAGATAGTAGATTTCTCAAGGAAGACGGTTCGATAACCGCAGATGATCGTTTCTTCGTAAGTGGCAAACCTTGGTTTTGATATCTAGCATGGAAAATTTATTTTCTCTTTTTTTTAAATATTTAAATTATTGTATGTAACGTTATTTTATAAGTATTGTAATTTTTTTTATACCAAGTTTCATTTATAAATACGTATGTGATAAATATATTTCAATTCTTCTCTACAATGAGTACATATCGTGTGTACATACGAAGTTCAAACATATCAGTTATATATGGATTTATAAATAAAAATTTGTATATAAAAATTATAGTATTTATGAAGTAATGTTACATGCAATTTAAATATTTTAACAGAAGTTCTTTCCAGACTGTGTATCGTATCTAGAACATGTCATTGGTTGTATCAGTACTTATCGTGACGTTGGCACTCCTTATTTTTCCATATACATACCAGATGAATCTTTAAATTCAATTTTCTCAGAAGTTAAGCATCTTATAAAAAATGGCATTCTTTATTTTCAGTGTATTGTCACATGTAGAATCGCCTCCTTGGTTGTATCATGTTGTACATAAAGTTGTTTTAATTTAATTGTTCATAAAAAATACGCATTGTTACGAGATATTCCACAAAATGTCATTGTTTAATCTTTAGACCCATTCCTCAAAATTTCATAAAAATTTTTGGGGATCTCACTGAAGAGTCTTTTTCCGAGTCGGAAAGTGAAGATATCTAGGATATCGAAAAGATCGCGTGTGACTTGTGCCGTTTGCCGATGACTTGAAGCTAGTGGTTTCAAGTTTCTTTCCGAAGCTGTCCAAAGCTGTCCGAAGTGGTCCGGAGCGCCGAGCCCATCTACTGTTCATGCCACAGTGCCACAACAATTTCTCTCGAAGCGACTTTTCACGGAACTTCTTGTAAGTAAGATATGAATGATACACGCGGCTCGTGCAATAGTAAATGTAGTGGAGGAGGATATTCTTAATAACTCGCGTGCCAAATCTGGGCATCACGGGCCTCGTAATTAGGCGGCGTCTGTAGTGGAGAAAAATCTCTAGCTTACGTAAAAATGCGTCGATTTTATGGTTTTGAATTGTCAGTTTTTGCTTTACTTTGAATACTCATATCACCGAACATCATCAGAATCTGACTAAATCATAATTCGATCAGTCTTGATTGAGCCTTCCTCTATCGAATGAGCCCTTTCCCAGCTCAAAATCTTCTAATACAAGGATGAAAAGTACATACCCGTAAACTCATGTTTTTGCTTAATTTTGTTGGTAATGTCTCTGCTCTGACATATCTAATCCTAGGCCCTTAATATTACTTAGTATTATGTAAATATAGAAAGGTATCACATAAGTAAGCATGATATGCCAGTCAGTGTTAATGATTATATTTGACTTTTCCACGTAAAAATGAAAGAAAATTATAATGTATAGATATATCAATTTAGTATTATTTTTTTTTCAATTCCGAACGTTTAGGAATCTAATATTTTTTAGTGTAATTATTTTTGGAATGCATGGTACGTGAACGAGGTATATGAAAATGAAAGCGTCGCGCTCGATCGAGTTCCATTCTTTAATCCGTATTTAATGATGCGGCGCTGTAATCCCTGTTGCGTTTTATAAAAACTGTCACAGCTGCCTTGTGTGATCTGCAATTACCTACTATGGAATTTCTATTAGCATTCCCAACGGATTTTAATTATTACGAATAATCTTACAATAATATAGGATGGTTTATATAAAGTGTTACGATTTATTTTCTCTAAAACGATTGTAGATATTGACATGTTGTTTCTTTTTTTAATTAAACAGTTGACAGGTCCCAATTATTTAGGGTACAACAATTTTGTTGATTGGTGCTCTTTAAAGTCCAAAAGATACTCTGTCTCATTTTTTTAAATAGAACTACATATTCAGTTTTTATTATTTTGATAGCTGCCATCGACCCTAATAAGCTATTAATAATTGATACTAATATTTACATGGAACATTGTGTTCTAGTTTGCATAATTAAAGGATGATTTATTCAAGAAAAGCTTCAGAATAGCTTCAAAAAATATTCTTTGAAAATTGTTTTATTAAACGTTCACAGTGTTGTTTACCCAGTTGCAAGCATTTATTCATTTTATTTACAAAATTAATTTTTATTTTATTTATCGCAGAATAAAATGTTTGTTATTATTAAAACTATTTTGTCATTTGCTTGCAAAATTTAAGGAATGGTTCAATGTTAATTAGATTGCAATTGGCCTTAATTTCCAGTTTAATTAGTAAGTTTCTTGACTTTCATTGTTAGGACAGCTAAATGTTTCTGATTATTGCTGCTGTTTTTGTTATTATTTTGTTTTCATTCTAATATGTTGTTATAAGACAAAAATAAGTTTTAGCATAAGAAAGTAATTTTATAAAGTGAGCGTTCTTCAGCTCAAAGTGTTGAGTACCTTCATTGTCGTCTTTATAAAAAAGAATGTTTTCTAAAAATTCAGATAAGAATAAGTACTCTTAACTTTTAGAACAGGAAACTATTATTAAGACCGTTACATGTAGAATTTAACCGTCACTAATTGTAAGTAATTTTAGTACTTCATTTCATTAAAATGTTTACAATTCCTATTTTTCATGACAAACAGTTTGTAGCAAAAGTAAGTTGGTAATTTCTGCATTAACTAATGTAATCTGATATAGTATACGATTCTGAGTCATGGATTTAAGTATAATATTTTTTAAAACCTAACAAAAAATTCGAATATATATTATGAAATCGTGCAACAATCTGTCTGTTGTTGGAGTATATAAGATGTTTAATAACAGGTATTACAAATTCTAAGGAATTTTTTTTTTAGATACTAAAATATTAAGAATGAGGAAATGTCGTATAAGGCTTCATTATGAAGTTATTAATTATTGCAGAAATGCCTAAAATTCATGTAAAATGTGTTTGAATTGAGACTTATTCTACTGTTAGCGTGTATTAGTCAAGTATACATACATATAGTTAAGTCACACACAGCGAAGTTAGTAGAATAAGTCTCGAGTCACACACATTTCACCAGAATTATCAGTGAATGTATATAATTATTAGGCGTAGAAATTAATTTGGTGCCTTTAAATTAAATCAATTATAACTGTGGTCATCTTTTTTCGTGAAGGTATTCGGAAATGACCTGAAAGGTGGAACAAAGTTATCGAAAGTAATGAAGAATATCTTGAACACTGAACTTTGTATCGTTTTTTATTACACGATAAAACTTTAAAAAGACACCGAATTAGTTTCTACATCTAATAATATTTAATAATTATAATAATTGTAGTGGCATGACCATGTGGTGTGTGGGGCAGGGGCCCTTGAATGTGGGTAGACGTGGTTGAACCGCGTGGCGCGCAGATCGCGAAAAAAGGAAGCGACGCGAAACGGGAAGAACGGCGGCGGCGTCGCGAGGAGAATCGACACGTTTTCTTACGAATAAAATCCTGACTACGGTTACTTATTTTTCTAATGGTTGCCTAATCCACTACATAATATAATTATAAGTCAGAAAATTACCTCTTAAATTTCTGACATCTGTAGTCAAACACTCTATATACATGTACTAAATTTTGTCTGACCATATTGGATATTTTACGAACTTGTCTATTCATATTTTAAAGAACTTTAGAGTCTGAAACTATAAACTCAAAGAAAACATTTTTACCAAGAATTGTCAGTCGTCACAAGTCTGGAATGTAATGTGTTTGAATTGATACACGGCGTTATACAGGATGTTTTCAAATATGTTGAATATTTTTATTGAATAAGTTCTAGACACAAAGACAATAAAAAAAGTTCAAACGTGCACATGTCCGAAAACGCTTAGGTTTTTAGTTACATGCTATTTCGTACTGCATAAAACACTGGACTAATATTTGTTTGTACGGTGTGCTATCTCCTAAAGATCCTACTAGGCTCATTGCCAGATATATTCCAGCATTTTAAATGAGTGGAGCATGTATCTTAAAGGGGGCATCACTAAAACCTATTCTCCGAAAGTGTCCCACGTTTTTGTTATTTTTTACGCGTTTTGAATGTTGCGCTGTACGCAATGCATTACAAAAGTAAGCATTTTCGAGCAAATGTACTTATAAGCTTCTTTCATTGTCTATGTATGTAGATCCACCGTCCAAAAATTTCCCGCATTTTCTGATTCATTCTGTATAACGATCAGCATTTTACTACTTACTGACAATCATATTTGTCAGAACGAAACTGTTTCAGTGTCACTTCGTATTTAAGCGCATTATACATACTCATATCGATGACATAATATCAGGGCTTGAGAACTGTTATAATATCGATTTCGGTACTTCAAACAGTTACGAAGAATTTTATTATGGTTCTACGTCAGAACTCATATCGGTTTTATAACCGTTATTTTTTCGGTTCTATATACAGTTCTGTATATCAGTTCGAAACAGTTATAGAATCAATTTTCGTATCGATTTTATTACGATAAATGAAATCATAACATGCTAGGGGTTACGACTCTAGATGTAGATTAATATACATATACATAAGTGTATTTCTTAGAAAACTATTATAAACAATAGGTAGATGTATACATATATGTTACACATATGTTACATATGTATGTTGTAATATGTCGTTAAGGAAACAACACGACGTGATACGGTATTTACGTTAGTGTTCTATGTGAAGAAAGCTCAAACACTACAAATGAAATATGCTATAGTAACTAAACCAAAGAGACGGTTGGAAGGGAAGAAGGCGAGCTAAGAGTTCGTGCAGTTCGAGCTAAGATGTCATGCAGCACGCACATCCACGCACACACACACGCGCCCGCGCGCGTTGTGTATTAAGCCATCGATATGTATGAACTAACCTTATCTGGTGTTTGGATAATCGAATCACTACTGCAATAACGATTGAGGTATCAAAGTAGCACGCGAAACCTTTTTTTAAAACACTTCTGGGTTATTGAGAGAGACACCCGCAGAGAAAGCATGCATGATTCAGTATCATGTACCTACGCAGGTATATGTATATATGTAATGGATTAGGTTTTCTTTGGAAATGCCTATAGTTAGAACGACTTGGAATACGAGTATTTCTAGAACTCTGGTCGGTGTTATTATACTTGCACAGATCCTAGGGGGATAAATTTGAAATGGGAGCGATCGAAAGTTTCGTCACGTCACAGATGAATACTTACGCGAATAAAGTTTATATCTAATGTATTTCTTTATTCGAACTTTGAGGAGTTCCGACCGGTTCTGAGAGACTTTAATGACCACTCACCATTTTCAAATCATTCTTTTTGTTACCGAATAAGTAAATATGTTCTTCGTGCATTTCTTATTTTATTTTAGCTACATAAGTGTATCTCAGAACTATAGATGTGTAGGCGTAGGTGTAACGCCTTGCTATTACACAGTGTACGCTTACCGCAGTCATTATTCTTTCGTGCTTTGTATTACTATACTCCATGATTCGAAGCTGAATGAGGAAGTTAATTATAAACTTTCGAGCAATGTCAGAGATAGTATTTATAACGACACTTCCAACACTTTGTTAGTACATAGATTGTTCAGGTTCGCCTGCACATGTATATATTTCTCGAAAGTGATCGTTTAACTACCCATTTCTAAAAGTAATTGTAAGTTCTTTAATCTAAGGTTTGATAAATGTCTCCTCTGTATAAAAGGCACAGATCTGCTAATTACATTTGGACAAAAGTACTGATACTTTTAGCTCTCATACTTAGGATTACGCACTTTCATTGACCGTCACATAGTTTTTAAGTAGATACGTTTCTCAATGTGTTTCCTATATAAGATTACATTTTCAAAACAAGTTTGATTATAATTGCAATACTAACTAAGCTAAAATAATGTAAATATTTCGATTAGTAAAGAGTAGTCATACAAATATGCTTCATAAATATAACAATACCTATACCTCAAATAAGCATTAACCTGCTCAATAATGTGGTAATTAATTAATTAAGGTAACATTTTTTTTCATGACACTGTATTATATTTATTTACATTTTCACGTGTACTTCATAAAAGGGAAGAACCAAACTTTATTTTACTATACCTACATGTAATCAAACCATATATGCACTATGAACTCATACATACGATAAAACAACAGTATTTCACTATGGCCTATGAACCATGTTTTCTCGCACAGCTATTCCGTTTTGGCTATGAACACATATGCATACATATACGCTCGTATACACGAGATAAACATAAGAAAGCAGTAAGAATGCGTTTTACCCTGTGCGCTTATGAAATACTTTAGCAGAGCTGTTGTACAACTCAGCGCTGAGAAAATTAAATAGTTAACACGATTAATAAATATACCTTGTTATTCATTAAGCATAAATTATATTATTAAAAATTGCAAAAACTGAAAACTAAGAGATGTATCAATTTGCCCTAATTTCCCATATACATACTACCTGAACTATCTTATACGATAAAAAGGATATTACATCTCTCTTTTTGCACGGTCAACTGAGCGTGCGTCGTATGGAATTACGTAAATGACGTGCAACCAATATTGCACGCTTAATGCGGTTTAACGTAATGAGAACGCACAAATCGGGTCTGCAAAACTCCATGGAGCAAGATTATGTCTAGCTCAAGCAACACAGCATTTTTTCGGCAGTCACTTTGATTCGCTTGAACTCGATTAGCCCAAGTGCGAGCATCCAGATGGGAAAGTATCATCGAGCGGCGCAGCGTGAATCGTTGCACCATTCGCAACTGCAACGATTCGCGCAACGCTTGAGCGTATGCAGTCAAACGTGGAACTATGCGTCGCGACGCTGAATAGACACGCTGATCAGGACAGCTACGAGAACCAGATTCGTAGCGATGATAATCATCTTTCGCACGTACCAGCTTTTTCTATCTGAGGTTTCTTGTTCAATATGGACCCACGTCTATAGTCCAGTTTCTTTTGTGCTTACCTTCGTCGGTCCTAACAATTCCACTGTGCTCGCGGCACTCTTTGTGTGTCTGACAGATTTGACGATGATCGGTGACACAGTTTGCGATTCAAAAAGGAATTTTCGTTTTTTCTTGTTATAAAGAATTGATTTCGAGAAAAGTTTTATTAAACAGGAAGGAAATACTAAGGTAGACCTTTTTATATGAAAAGCGACAACTTGGTAATTGTGTGTCTTCGTTATTTCTGGAATAGGAAAATAGGACAGAACACGAAGTGCTATGAACGTTTTAGAATGACATTTGGAGTGAATTGTTTAAGAGGACAAACTTTTAAAGAAAAGTGTTGATGACAGTTAACATATAATGTGCTCGACGACTGGTGTTAGCAATGTTAGGAGACGATTCTTGTCTAAGGTGTCGTTTCAGAATTATTAATTTTAAGAAAACGTCAAAAATTCTCGTGAAATGTGTCTGACCTCGGACTTAATCTACTCCCGATATACACTAGCCAGATCAGGTATAGTAAAATCAGGAAAATAAGTCTTGAGGTAGGCACATTTCACACAAATTTTGGGCGTTTTTACAATAATTAATAACTCTTGTACGACGAATGTGGTTTAGAGTCACTTTAACCCTAAATACAGTACATGATGTCAAAAATGTAATAAAATTATTAGTAAGAATCATATATAAAATACACTTATCTCACGTATCAGGTGTATAGAAAATGAAAAAGAAATAAAGTGTAGGTATGGCGTTCAAAATACGTTTTTGCATAAAATTTCACCTCAAAACCAGTTAGCAATAGATATTCTATTATGGGTCAGAATTATCCTGGATTCGTCTTTCACGGCCATCAAAAACCATTTGCCTTTCGCGGGTTAATAACTCTGAAACGAGGTCTTAAATGCAATTTTAGTCATTTTTGATATTTGTCTTCTTTTAATGTGTTAAACACGCCTTAAAATTTTTAACACCTCTTTTCGAACATTCTGTATGTTTACAGCAGTTTAATCAGTTTCTATTATTCAAACGAACATTTCAAATAAGAATATACCAGTGTGTTTTGTAGTTAAAAATAAAACTAAAACGTCACATAACAAGATGACAAATCCATAATGCTTTCTTAAGAAATACGAAATACTATACTTTTGAAATTTCACTTATATGGTACCTTAAAAGAAAATATATATATATATATATATATATATATATATATATATATATATCATATATATATCTACTTGAAATTAATTAATTAGATGAAATCATGACGAAATGCAATCTATGGCTGACCGAAAATTAAATTAGACTGAACGGATAAGGGTAAAATTTTGTGGTAAAAAATCTTATCCATATATTTCAAAAGTGACATGTATCTAATATATGTCCTTAAAATTCAAAACTATTAATAATATATTGGCTATAGTATTACATTCTTTTTATAGTGCATACAGAACATACACATCTGTATAGGTATAACATAATATCTATTTAGAAATATTAATAGCACATAAAGTTTAATTATATTTTTACGAAAGAACGTATATATACATACTCTTATTACTGTATTGAAGAATCTTAATACGATATAGAAATGACCCATAAAATATTTAATAATCGTTCGAAAAGAGCTATAAAGAATCTAGGTATGTATCTCGATATGTACATTCGACGGAAGAGAATTTCATAGCGTAGATCAGAAATATGTCACACGAACAGTTTTTTATTACTTTTTGTGCTGATGTTATTATATTTTGAATCATCTAGTTTCCTGCTTTCTTGATTCAGGTATCTATATTTTCACGTAGAAGATTACTTTTATACAGTACTTATACTTTTATACAGTAACGGAGGTGCATGAAATTTGTGAAAATAAAAATTTGATGTGTTGATTGTTCAATTCAAACTTCAGACCAAATTATATACATGAATGCTTATTTTAGTTCCAAATTCTAAGATTGCAATTTTTATTTATTCAGTTGTTTATTTCCCAATTTTTTTTATATTTTTGTAACTGATAAAGATTTGTCTTCTTTTTCTAATCAAGTCAATGTAAAATTAAATTCTAAGCTTTTATTTAGTTGCCGTTCGATTTAATAACGGTTGATAAATAAACAGCTGTTTAAAAGTGATAATAATTGAAAAATGTGATCCGATAAATCTGCTAACGTCTATCGTTGAGACTCTCTCTCATTTTACTTAGGTATACGTTGCGAAATTGAAATGTAGCATTTCTTAAATATTTGCAAGTTTTTACAACTTAATGACACATTAGAGTACGTAATCGATAGGTTGAAGCGTTTTCGTGGAACAATTGCTGACGATCCTTTTAATCTTCATTTCGATTACATTATTTCACCATCAGACTGATGATGCTTAATGTGATAGTTTGTAGGGTCGAGCAGTAACGAGAAATATTTTCTTTGATATACAAGGTGGTTCATAATATGAGGGATTTACTTCGGGAGCCGACTGTATGCCTAAAAATAATAAAAGAACTTCATATAAACACATGTCCCATCTGTCTTTGTTTATGAGATATAATGAATTTCCAGTTTTGATTTTGTGTTACCTATACTATAACTACCCTTACAGAAAATGCTTAAAATGACCATCTTGCATTTGAAGGCAAGCCTGTAGGACTCCATTATTATTTCAAATACAATCGTATACGATAATACGAAATGTTATACAAAATATACAGTGCTAAGAAAAAATACTCTTATTGATAGTAAGAACTGAACTGATTCATAAAGTATTGCATTTGCTGAATCCTTAAATAGTCGTATGAATGACATTTGCGATTTCTTGCTTACAAAATATTGTGGTCTATGAACAGAGAGGATGGGCAAAGAGTTTGCTCTGCTTACAATTTTTTTTTATGTAAGTAATTTTAAGGTTTAAAGTTTAAGTTCTAAGACACTATTCTGCAAGTTTACAAAATTCATTATGTCTCATAAACGAAGACAGATAGGACATATGTTTATATAAACCTTTTTAGGCATACAATCAGTTCCCGAAATAGGTCCTACATGTTATGAAGCACCCTGTATAGCAGCATCTCGATTATCTGGACTGTCAAGTAAGATGGCACTTAGATAAATGGAAATGATTTAACATTAGATAATATTACATAGTATTGCGCCAGACCAAATGATTTATTTGTCAAAATGAGTACGACAATATTTAACCAACATAGCACGCTAATTGAGTACTTGCTCAAAAAGATGGAAACACCCTATTGTAACAACTGCTATAAACACAAGTTGACCATTACAAAATGGTTTACTACCTTCTATATGAATATAGTACTACCTTCTATATGAATATAGAAGGTTTGAACTTTAATGGCAAGAACATGGAATCAAATTGTATACTCTCTTAATTTCTTAAGAATATACGTATAAAGAACCATGATATACCTGACCAAGTCAACTTTTTATTATAAACTCTGAATGTCTCGTAGATATGTAGAATGTCGTCGCTAACGACCTCGGAATTGATGCAACAATTATTCTTCATATGAAATACATACTTTTAGCGAAAATAGTCATTTTCTCTGTCAGTAATGCGTATTAAGAATTTTTATAGATATTCCACTTTTGATTGTAATACAATGGTTAGAAATTAATAAAATACTTAAGAATCTCTGTTATGCATGTATTTTTATACTATAAACAATAATTAATCAGTATACATACCTATATGAATAGATATTATCTCTTCTTACTTTTCGTGGTGGTTTAGAAAGAAAAATTCGAGAATTATTCAAAAAAAGGAATTGAGTATAGAAATTAATTCTTATTTATACTTTGATTAATAATTAATCACTCTTTCATACATAGAAGAATTTATACAATGATGTTTTTCAACAATTTTCTAAATCGTTTTTGTCAAGTGTAAATTATTTAATACAAATTGTAAATTATACTTTATGAGTCTTAAATATGCTCATCATTCCAGCACACGGTTAATCGTTGTTGGAGTAAATCAGAATTTATTATACCTATATTGATAGAAAAATTTTGTAAGTATCATTCAACTCTTACAATTATCACTAAACATGAAGTAAATACTGTTAGTTTAATGGCGAAATCAACAGTGTAGTGTAAAATTGAGAATATCATCTATATTTAAGCTTACATCACGAGTGATTTCAACGAATGATGTATGAATAAGTCATGCTATGCTACAATAGAATCTCAATTAACTGAATAACTGTTCCCTGAATGCTTCTTAATTGTACGTTCTACTTAATTCTAGAGTATACGAACGTGCTCTATTATTCAGACAAGACATGTCTTCATAAAGTGCGTGTTCTCATAATGAAACATTTCTTTCATTCTGATTACGTCTTAATGATGGCATATAGAGATTATATCGCAAGGAAAATTTGTGATAGTTACTAGCGAAATAAAATATCACATAATGAAGATTATAAAAAATAAGAGTCATCAAATCGCAACTCTTCTAGATACTTATTATGGTTCCTTGATTGTCACTGTTAGCATTAAAATTGATTAAAATGCGATTACAATAAACCTGTATTTTTAAAACGACATTTTTCTACGTACGACATTTGTAATCTAACACATAACAGTCGAATTCAAGTTTAGATTTAGAAAGTACGGTAATGAGTATTAAATTAAATTAAATTGCTGTAAATTACGATTATTTTTATAGAGATTAAACTAAAAATAACAATAATCATGTCTATTACAATAGATACTTTTCACCATGTAACCTATTTATACATATTTATACATAATCTATTTATACCTATTTTTATATAAAAATATGCGGTTCTCAAGCATTTCCGATAAGCGAATGTTTGACTATCACTGTTATACAAAGAATGTTCTGAAAAAGGTATGGAAAAATATACAGCCACTGAGATTGTTGATAGTATTAAGAAAATCTGTATTAATTTTATTTTTATATATATCGTGTTTCAGTCAGATACGTAGTTTGAAGTGTAACAATGTTACTTACACATACATATTCTCATTTTTATTATATATTGATTATTATTGAATTTTCAAGGTGGACATAGAAATCTTCGACAGAAACTTTCTGAATTCCTACACACATGTAATAACGAATAGAACAAAAATTAATATTATAAGGCTAAAACCAATATAAAAAGACGCGAGTCCTTTGAGAGTACTTTTGAATGAAATTGTAGGGTAGCTCAAATTGTACAAAACTACGTTTATTCACTTGCAAAGTGTACTGTATTGTCTTGCAATTGTACTGTAACATGAAAAATGACACAATATGTAATAAACGAATGTAAAAAGCTTCAGAAAAAGCTGCGAGAGATGACTACGACTGTTTTGGAAAGTAGTTATATGGAAATAATTCTATCTATTTTCTCATTATGATTTAAACCCACAATGTTTAATATTTTAAAGCTTGTAAGAATGAAAAATCATATCTAATGTAGAAAATTATTAATAATACATTTGAATTCCGCATAACGAAATATGATGAGATTTATTTGTGAAATACTTCATAAAAAAATATTAATTTTTTTTATTAGCTAGTGTAATTAATTAACTTGGACCTCCTATTATTAAACACGAAATAAGAAAAGATTGTTGGAGATTTCGGGATATGGATGAAAGAACTTGGTACGATATACACATAATGGATCTTTGCTGGTCATGAGAAGATCCTGAACGGATTGTACACATCGGTGATGGATACCGCGACTTCGTATTCTGCAATAGTAGCTCGTAAGTAGTTTAACGAGCCTAGGTGAAATCACGAAAAGAGGTGCACGTAATATAGTATATGCTTGTAGAGCACTTGCTTGTGAAGAAACAGCTAATGTAGTAACATCTCATTGCCTTTGGTAAATAATTGAGGTATCCTTTTGATGCTTTTGATTTCGTATCCAATCAAATTTATTGTAATTTGATGAAATTACGATCGAATTGAAGGAGGATACATGCCGTATGAAAACAGTGACGTTACTTCATCTTAATATAGATATATGATTGACACGCAATTGGTGTCATACAATCACAAGTCTACATACAGGATGCATGAGGACATGTGTTAGGCACATGCTATAATAAGGCGAAAATAGAAATAGGCCTAGTTAAACCAGTGGACAAATAAAAAAAAAAATACTCCAGACTCAACACTCTATAGGGGTTCAGTGAGTCTAAGTTGACCCAATGGACAAAGGTAACACAAACCTAACTATCCTACGCACATGGAATGTAAGATAGATTTAAGTTATCTTAGTCCATTGGGTCAAGTTATTCCATATATACTACTATGATTGTATACATATTTGTAAGCAGAATTCAATGTAGTAGTAGCAGCAGTTTTTTGCAAATATCTCGGAAATTGAGACCGACCGCTGTTTATACATACAGGAAAAATTTATTCAAACCATTGATTTTTATAACATATTTAAAATTCATTCAAATTGGTAATGGTGTGACTAATCTACAGGTTCACCGAAACGTGTAGGTACAAATCTGTAAATTGCGGGTAATTTTTTAAAAGGTATTTTAAAGGTATTTTTTAAAAGGTTTGTATAACTTAGTTAAACAGTTTTTTTAGTGTAGTTCAGTTTGTTTTGAAGAAAAATAATCATATTTTCTCATACTGTATGTCAAAAAATTACAAACATTGTTGCTTATATATAATATGTAATCGGGTTGTTAAAGACAAAGAAATTTTTACAATTTGACAATCCTTATAAAGTTATCGAACTTTAAAGTTTGATAATTTTCCATTAGCATTAAACTGATAGAATAAATTTGGCCAGTGATGTACCTAAATAGATAAGAAAAATGTAAACACTTTATGATGCACTATATGCGCTTTTTTGTATTATTATATTAGATACCTATACGTATGTATGTACTTATATCTAATAATTTTAAATGATAGTGTAGTTTTTTTATGGATATTACTACTTGTTTATTGCTTATTATTATCTTTTACGTTATCCTTTCGACGATAATCGTATAATATAATATAAACTTGGTTATTGTCAGCATTTGATTGAAATTTATTGTACTACATTTGTCTACATCCTTGAATGACTTCCACGAATCATTGTAATACAAAGCGCATAAATTGTCCCGCAATATAAGTGATCATTTAATATTATTTCACTGCGATTACGAGATGGAAATATCTTTTGTGTAATGTAATAGGTCAGTGAATAATTTAGAGAAGCTTTTATACTCATTTCTAATCTTTTCAACGAAAATAATTTGATAATATATTTATCGAATATGAAATGAAGTAAAATTGATACGTAAGTCTATCTATTATATTTTATTGAATTAAAAATAAATAAATAAAACACTTTTGTTAAATATAAGTACAGTATGGTACTAGATTCATTATTTTAATATGTATATTTCTTAAAATAAACTAAACTATTCGCTACAAATGTAAATAGGCAAACATGAAACACAAACAATATTCTGTTTTCATATTTTACAGGAAACTGTATTGGTAAAGTTAAATTTTAAAAGTGTTTGCTATCTGAATAAATAAGTAACTATTGTATTGTTAATATAGACAACGTTAAATGTAATGTAAAGTAATTCAAAAGTTTATTGAGTGGAAGAACAAAAAGAGAGAAAAAGAGATTAAAAGAAATTAAATTTAATAAAAATAAACGTAATTGCAGAAATTCATTGAATCGTAAATATTTATGGACAAAATTTGTGTTAGCATTACGATTTCAGATATTACATTATTATATTCTATTAAGTTTTTGTTAAGAGCGTAGTTATCATAATATGTGGTACTGTAAATGAAGCGAATAAACAAATTGGGTTAGGTTTGTTTAAATCGTCGTAAATTATTTGAAAAATAATTGTATAATGATATAATTTTATATATACACTTGTAATCTTTTCTAACTTCTAGTATATTTTTTTATAGAAACCGAAACAACAAGAGCCGAAATAGCTCAGTTGGGAGAGCGTTAGACTGAAGATCTAAATGTCCCCGGTTCAATCCCGGGTTTCGGCAAAAGTTTGAGAAGTTATTTTATTAACTTTAAAAATCTATTTTTTTGTATCGGTAACTAAATTGTAATATATTTTTATATGCACAATTTTGATTGCGTAATAGATCGTAATATAGACATGTAATTTTAAGCGAATCGTAAGATAAACAGATGTTAGAATTTGTATAATAAAACGACTTATTCATTTGTATAATTAAACGACTATTAAAATTCTTAAAATTGAAATTTAAGTTTATATTGTTTGAAATTTATTGAAAAATTAAAAACGCTAAAGTATATGATAAAATTATGATTTAAAAATGTTTAATTATTCCTGATAATTGTAACTAAAGTAATTAAAATAAGTTTGTATCATTAGTATTCAGTAAAATGCGTGTACGTAGAAAAATCAGTTTCATATTATGTACCTATATAGAACATTATACAATCGCAATCGTAAGGTGAAATAGAAATGTTCCTTTGTTTTTAAGGTTTTGATGATGCATTGAATAGTATGTAGGTACCTATTATTATATATTTCTTGTTAGATAGATTTTGCTGACAAAGCAATGCAACATAATTATGTATCAACAAATAGCATTAAATATCAGTACTGATGTTTCCGCATAAACGTTTTTAAATATAAAAATTACAACAGTTCATACAGATGTGGATTTAGGTATAGACTGAATACGTTTTAGGCTACAGAGGCAGATTTTAGGGTGTGGCGATTTTTAGAGAAAATTTTGAACAGTTATTTTCAACTTAAAAGTGTATAAAAATTATTTACAAACAAATACAAGTTAAGAATCATTACACGTATTAGCATAAGTAAATATAGAACACGGAGTTTTAAATTTTACTGATTTTAATTATTTCATAAATACATTTTGCAAAACCTACGTGTAGATTTGAAAAGGTTTGCAATTATACATTAATAATATTAAACAATCTTAAATAAGGAATAACATTTTATAAAAACGCTTTCGGATTTATCTGCCTCTTCCTCATTCTTGTCTTTCGACCGTAAAAATATAATAGCCTAGGGCGATAAAAGTTTAAATCCACCCTTGAGCGTATGGAAAAGTACATTTATTTTTTGATAGAAGATAAACTGACAGCCTAATAAAGCTGGTCCTCTGAAAGTTAAATTAAAAATTTTAATTTGTTTTTTAACGTTATTTAGTTATATGAAAAATTTGTTCACAATGTAAAAGCATTCTTACGTAAGTGTTCTTACTCAAGTGTAAGCATTCTTGAATGTTAAGATTCAAAATGCTATACATTTTATACAATTGTAAACTAAATTAACAGTAAAACAATTGACAAAGCGTCAAAAACTTACAGTGGTTAAATAATTATTGCCGTATTACCAGAAATCTGGAATACGTTCTAAATATATCTATATGTTGTATTATATATTCCAACAAATTTCATGAACTAGACGGGAGATGTCAACTACTTCTCCATCAGAGTAATAACGCGTATTTTATCTTAATTCTGCAAGGTAGATAGGCTGACAAATGTGTCAAATGTCAACTAGAATTTGCATTGGAAACTATTCGGTAAAAATATATTGCCCATCAACTTAGGCCACCTTTGTTGGGGTGTAATATCAACTCCGGGACATCAACCCTCTTCGGCAAAGTTCATGTCGGCGGTGTCAGGTTACGGAGATTTCAACAGAAGCTCGAACACGACGCCGCGGCAACTTTCCATTTAGCTCGAATCTCCTTTCGGTCTATCTCTCTCGCTCTATCTACTCTGCGTCTCCAGTTTCACTTCTCATCTTTTTCCTATTTTTTTCCTTCATCTATTTTCAGGGTGTTTTTCCGAAGTATCGGTTATTTTTCTACCCTTTTCGTGGCGGATCCGTTTATGCCTTTGATATTTTACCTGTCGTCTTTTATACATATCCACACATACCTACGTATGCATGTGGAATGTGTTTAACTCGCTCTGTGGTTCACTGTCAGCGCAAACTCGGCGTTATCGACCACTCGACGGAACGGAACCGCCGACATTTGTGTATCTCCGTGCCAGTGGTTTCCAAAGTGCACCTCTGCACACCTCTGCGCACCTCGCTGCCGATGCCACTCAGCTGGTGCGAGGGTTTCTAGTTATTCTTTTCAATTCAATGCTACACATCTTTCTTCAGTTTAGCTGATATCTACCATATTTTGCTGACTCTATGATGTATGAGAAAAGTGAAGGTTTTGTATCTGCTATTTCAATTTAATTTAAATACTTTATAGTTCTTCATTTTTAAACATTTTCTTTTTCACGCGAAAACAATATTTGAAAGTGAATATCAAATTTTATTTTGAATATCTATGTGTAAATAAGGTCTTTTCCTATTCTCTCTTCTTTTTCTACATATGTACATACACGATGTAGAAGATGCAGTTATGTAGCTTACATTTATAGTGAAACTTCTTCTGTCAAAAATTTTATATTCTCTCATTTTTGACAAATTGATAACACAGCTAAAGAGTTCTTAAGAATAGTATTTTTCAAAAATAGAACTATTGAAAAGCTATTTAGGAACTCTATGGTTCGACGAAAGAAAGTTAGAGGAAAAATGTTATATTTCTCAAATAATCTATAATGTTAATAAAAAACAGTAAAAGTGAAACGTACCAGAACTATCGTTCTGTCACAGCAAGAAACTGTGTATGTATACATGTATTGCTATAAAAAAATTTCTTTTCTATCTTCTAATAGTACATGTCCTTTTAAATACTTCACTCTTTGTATCTACTTGTCTCTATCGATATTTTCCTTCAACTCATTCCTACAAATGTTCATATAAATTTATATTAATAGTCTTTTACTAATCCATTTTATTAATGGTCCAAAAGCTTTTACAATGTAAAGTTTTTGGTCCATTAATACATGATGCATACAAAAATACATACATATAACACAATATACAATGTACATAATTGTAAAAATGGCAAACCTATATGTTTTGGATTCCAGAGTTGAAAGAAGAAAAGACTTCTTCATTTTTAAACATTCTTAAAATAAGTTACTATTTTTTTAACAGCTTCTTGTAATAAATACTTTTGGTAATATGTAATAACTCTAATTTATTTTAACGATTTATAACATTGGGAATTACACCGTTGTGTTTGGAAACCACTGCGTATTCAGAAATATTTGGCTATCGGCTTTCTCACGTGAAATTCGACGAGTTGGTGCACCACGCGATGATAGGGGTCGATCGGTAGGGTTCGAGAGAAAGCTCCAGTAGGACCCATCGATTCGGAGAAACCTTTTCCACGGCACAACTTGACCCGTCGTTTTCAGCGTGGCTAATGAAGTATCGTGTTAAACGAGAAACTTGATACTTCGCGGCACCGACTCTTCCTAGGTATAGGATCGGTTTGGTAAAAAGGGAGGAATTAAACAGAGGTTGATGTTCGTTATTGGTTCTCTCGCAGGCAGAAATAATTATAAACATGTTAAATGCGTACTTTTACTTTTCATTATAATATTAAGTGAAGAAAGTAGGTTTTTGATTAGTTCGATATAATTTAATACTTTAAGTGTCATGTCACCTATATGCGGTTATCAATTTTATTTGCATAAGAAAAATTTTGTTTCGAAAATAATCGTCTATTGAAATAGACGAAATACTACAATTGTTAAAATTCGTCTAACAAAAATATACTACAGCCCAAAAATTTAGGATATAAATGGATATAAATTCATACAATTATTTACTGCTATTTTAATTGTATGTGTTACAAAATAATTTTGTTTCCTTGTTTTGGAAAATGAGCAGTAAAATTGTCGAAAGGCTAAACACAAGCGGATGGTACATATGAAGACGAAAAAACGAATCACAGTCAGTTTCATTCTGAAGCGTCTATTATTTTATAAAATATGTATTAAATAAAGGAAAAACATAGTTATTTTTCAACCCGTGATGCTAACGAAAATTTGTATACATACTGGTAGCTTAATAAGATTTGATAAGCAAGAAAACTACATTTTTTTTAAAACTTCAGATTTAAAAAGGGAACTCGAAGGATGTACATAATACGTATGTACTTATTGTTAATATCTACATGATGCTTAATCAACTTGCTATTGAAATTAGTTTTGAGAACTAATTTTTTTGATAAAATATACATGTAGATGCAATAGAGCAATGTCGTAGGTGTTTAGTAGTAAAGTATTAATATGTAAAAAGTCTCTGTTATACAGATTCCAAAAAACTCACCGTGAATCGATATTTTTCTGAACTTTTAATTTCGTAACTTTTAATGCATGTCATAGGATAGAGTTGCTTTTGCAGTGGTAATCTGAATATTTGAAACTGTGATGAAAAAGTAACAATGAGCACTCTGGAAATTTTTGTTACCTTCTTATACTCGAATCCACTTGACAGTATAAACGAACTGCCAGCAATAATACACACGGCAAACCGCACGTAATAATGTGTACCTATACCTGCGGCGATATTGCAAGTGTGAAAGCGACTATTATGCGAGTCACTGTTCCCTGGCGCGACGAAATCACAGCGATTGCATTTTATTACAATGTTTAATCATCTGTGTGTACGTCAAAACAATTGGGTAATAAAATCGACTGTGATTGTCATAATTCGTACCATTGCGGTGCTTTCTCGTTTATTAGGACTATGATTTGCTATTTGCTTTTAGACAGTAGAATACTGCTGTCTAATATAATTTATATGTGTACATATGTAATTCTTTTTCGCACGAAAGATCTTCATTTTCTAATTATATCTTGATTTACCAGAAACAAGTAGAGACATTCTTCGTCTTATTTTAATGCAACATTGACATTCCCTCCTTGTAATTTAACCAGTATATCAAATTTGTATCGCTATCTTATGTAGTTATTGGAAAATTTATGATTTTCGTGGCTGTTAGTTCTGTAGTTCCAATTTCTATAAACAAAATACGTTATAAAAATGAAAATCATAAAAAATGGATATTTCTCGGTTTTATCCTGATTATTCATATTGACTTTGTCACAAAGTCTTTTATTTCTTTAACATCGATAACTTCATGAACGAAAACAAATTTTGAAAAACAACGTCGCGACGCGTATTTTGAAAACATTCGATTTTCAAAAAACCTTCAAACAACGTCTCCAATATCACTGAAACAGTGAATAGAAGCACTCTGCAACACTATACGCTCCAAAAATCCAAGAAGAATTCTACAATAGAAATTGAAATAGATCACATTTAATTGGAAACAACAAGTATCTATTGATAAATCGACTTACAAGGCATTGTTAGAATGGGACAATTGAAACTGACACATTCCTATTTAATTTCGAAAACTGACCCTCCAATCGATCTTGTGTCATATTTGTAACTCCGAAATTAAACTAGAACATATCCTTCTGAATTGTTCTAAATTTGTAGAATCCCGTACGAAATTTCAAATGAAACCTAATCCTACACAATAACCTTGTATATATT
Organism: Calliopsis andreniformis; assembly: GCF_051401765.1. Classification (NCBI taxonomy): domain Eukaryota; kingdom Metazoa; phylum Arthropoda; class Insecta; order Hymenoptera; family Andrenidae; genus Calliopsis; species Calliopsis andreniformis. The sequence continues at coordinate 1,453,657 of NC_135063.1, forward strand.
GCGGAGCGGTTAATTTCCAGAAAACTGTGTCGATGTGGCTGGCAATTTTTGTCTCGTTTACCGCAAACGCAGTTTCGTGTTTCCGGTCTTACCATGCATTTCTATAAAAACAAGATTTCTCTTCTCCGGTCAACAATGTGTTAATAGTAGTAAGCAAGTATCTCAAATTACTTAACTCCTAAAATATTTTCTGCTCTCTAACAATTCGTTAGAAACAAAAAGCAGTTGCATTTTAAACGACAACTGTTATCTATTACGTGTAGGTACTATTTAAATTGAAATATCATAATCCCTGCTTTGAAAACATACACGTAAAAGCTTCACCTAGCCGGAGACTTGAATACCACCGTTCCTATGTATAATCGTAGCATGGAATGCAATGTCAAGTAAAGCTCTACATAGCGTTGTAAAGGGTTAATGATTTCCTCATATGCATTGGTGCCACGTACACGTGACGATGATCGTTCGTGACCCTACGCGATTGGACGCGAAGTTCGATCGATTAGTTGGTACGGTGCACGAATTGCGGAGACCTCGACGAGGAGACTTCGACAGGCTTGTGAATCGGGGATACGTTGATCCACGAGGAAAACAGGATCAGAAAGTTGTTCGTTTCGCTGGCAAGTCGCATCGCTCGTGGAGATTAACTAAGCGTACGTTCAATTTCGTCGAACCCCACGCCCCACGCCCTTCGAAAATCTCGAATTAATTTTCATCCCCCTCTGTCGCGCGAATTCATATCTCACCTTGCTCTTGCCAGCTTTTTCTTTTTTACTTTTTTCGTTTTCCATTACGGATAACCTTAAACTTTTATTGAAATTTGAAACAGGTAAAAGTGTATCTATTTTTCTGTTACCGTTTTTAAAGATTTTGTAAGACATATACTTACACGGAGTATTTACTTTACTTATGTATTTATATTTATTATTTACTATATGAAGTATTTCGAGGTTATCTATTGATATTCAGAATGGACATTACAAATTATAAATTGGAACTCAATTGAAGTAATAGAGTATAAAATATAACAAATAAAAGACGATAAACGATATTATTCGTAAAGATTTTCTTTGTCCGAATGTTTGCACAATTTGAATGTTAAAATAATCATCAATTATGTTCGTTCAATCAATTTTGCTCTCAATTGTTATAATATGTATTGACATTTATACATATTAGCTGAGGTTTTCCTATAACAGTGATTAATGAATCTATATACATATTTATACTTTGTTAATTTAAAGCTACCTTCAATGATCGTTAAATGTTTAATAAAAATTTTAATTCAATATAATTGACTTTAATTTTCTTTTATTTATTTTAGTAATGACAAGTTTAAATACATAATAATCTGCTACAATTATGAATATTTTAAGAAGAGGTCCTTCTTACAAACGTTATTTCTATCGAAGAAAGTATTTTTCTATTAAATAGTTCTGATTTTGATATTTGGAATATTTATCTTAAACGTATAAAGATATTGTATTAAAAAATGCACACTGAAGTATTTAGCAATATTAAAATGTCGATTAACATTTCAAATATTCTACATTTTCTAATAGATTATCTTTATAAACATAGATGAGTTTTCGGTTTGTTCTAATAATTAAGAGGTATGCTGTTTTGCTTATTAACAGACAAACAAATAAGGTTTTATAATATCTATCGATTGCTTCCCGTTCATTATCTTACCTAATATGAGTTAATGATATAACGACATAATTTGTCATCATTAGACTGCAGGTCTTTATGTACTCATGAGAAATTTCAATGCGCAGAAAGGTACAAAATTTACATGGCATGCAAAAATGTATAAAATATGGAGAATGAAGTGTACTTTATAACAATATATTTACTGGAAGATGCAACAAATCTTTAATTCAGTTTTACTTCTCTGGTTATATCTACGAAATAAAAATTTGCATATATTATAAATTTGGAAATTTACATATAGTTCCACTTAATAGAACCACGACCAGTTAATAAAGACTTAATAATAAAAAAAACCATAGAAAACGCATCCTAAGAAATAAAATTGAAGGTTCCTCTGGGTACACAGGAAACGTAATAATCCCTACGAGGGTAGATTTATTGTGGTCGTAAGTATAATATCCTCCGATATTGTTCGAATTTCTTTTAGATCCTTCGGTAAGTCGAAGATCTGTTAAAGCCAGGAGACAAGGAAGCCATGTAAGTCCTTTAGGGCTTCTACGAGCGGCACAGAAATTTTAAATCCACCTATCCGACGTTCTTGATGGCCTGGCAGACAGGTACATATCTGGTAATTTGAACAGTCGATAGACCTGCGGAGATAAAACTGTCTGTCACCGGGTCAATCGATGAGAGGAATCGAGCGACTATTTAAGCGGGTCGTAACCTCTAGCAAGTCCAGCCTTTGGGACGAGGTCGTGGTGACCCAGATCAGCCGGTCTTGCCTTACCTGTACGTACGATGGCTGCCTTTGCTGCTCCTGCAATCGTTACCCTGGATTCTGCGCACTTTACAGGTCTGCTGTAAGGACACCTTCACTACTTTCCACCTTGTTCGATGTATCTACATCGTACAATTTTGCCAATAGTGTGTATTCCTCTTTTAAAATGACCTGTATACTTGTTTGGAGTTAGGGCCAAACAAGTTGGGACCAGATACTAAATGCGAATGTTCAGAATATGGTGGATCATCGGCATACATTCGAGAACAGAGCTTTTTCACATAACCATTAATGAGAGTCATACATGTAATGTTGCATTCTTTTCATTGAGCGTGAAGATTTGTAACTAAAGATTTAAAGTGCAATTAAGGCTTGGTTCTGAAACGTGTCAAGTTGTAGGCATGTAAGTCTCACAATTTGCTTAAGAACCAACAAGTCAGCTGACTATTGCTGAACTCTCAAGAAAAGTATGGATATCGGACGTAAGATGTCAGAGGAAATTTTAGAAATTCTTTTCTAAATAATTATACTGTATTACTTATTATTAATTTTATTTATAACTGAAAACAACTCGAAGACTTAGCATACGTTAGATATGGTTTAATAGAAATATTATTTAAAATTTCAATATTGTAGCAACAAGTGGGAATAAAAACATTTCATACATTCACTATTCCCATCAAATATAAAATTTCAATGTTGTAGCAACAAATAGGAATAAAAACATTTAATAGATTCACTATTACTATCACATATTTTCGATGCCTTGACTTGTTCTGGTAGTCTAGTGTTATGTATGTGTGACACTGATAATTTTTCATTTCACATGACTCCAATAAATCATATTTTAGTTGCTTGAAAAAGAAATCGGATAACGTATTGAGAACACTAACCTAAATCACAAGTTTGACACGATATGACCTTTATTATAAGGTTACCTCGGTTCACAATTTCTTTTAGATGCAAGGATTAAAAAATAACGTACAAAGAAATTAACTAGTTGTTAAGCAATTATTACAAGATAAATGGAAAAAATATTAGCCATTCAATGATTTTAAATTTTCTCCTATTTTTGTTAACATCAACAATATGGATACGTAATAATAGCTACCTCGATATTTAAAACATATTCTGTATCATGAGTGAGACTCATTGTTATAATACGAGAGATTATGAAATCAAAACAAGATGATAGAATGTATAATATCGAATCCTGACAATTAAATGCAACATAAAAATAAATAATTGTGATACATTTACATAAACAAAAGATTTGTCTTTATGCTATTTGTTTAGAACAAGTAGCACATTGTGCACGCCTATTCAGTTCATGTCTCCAGCAACTGTTCTTCTGGGAGGTTAGAGCAGCATGGCATAACGATTAGGAAGCAAAAACTTGTATGCGCTGTCTTGAGGAACAACTGTTTTTGAAACAGTAACTCGTGAACTTCTTTTCATTATTCATACTTCTAATGCACGACAAAAGTTGCACTTTATAATTGCATTTAAGCTATTAGAATCTAAATTTGATTAACAAATTTTTCGACGCCGCAAATCATTCGACAATGATTATGTTTTTGAGCTCATACGCTTTCCTTTTCGAGTTTTATAAAAACATAATAAATAATTAAAAAATTAATGATATTAAATAACGGTAGGTATTCAAACCGTTTTTACTTCATGTCTCTCAACTTGAATGACTTTTGGCAAGAAATATGAAGAATTATTTTTTATCTTCAGTGTATAAAAATGTACAAGTTTTTAAAGTACATTTAAGCAAATAAGAAATAAGAATTTTAAGATCCTAATGGCTTCTTAAAAATTTTTTGTACGGAAATTAGTTTTTGAAGGTTTAACTGGAAAGAATTAAGGTAAGTTATTTTAGTTATTGGAAAACAATTACATCATTTTGATTGTTTCGTTCCACCCATTTCATAAGCACTCTGATTTCAAACTCAACTAGTTGAATCAGTTTGTTGCAGTGTGTATCAGTTAATTATACTTAATTTTTTTAATTGAAGTTTAATATCGCATCAACTATCTATAATGGTTACTGACGACAAAATATGAAAGAGAACGAAGAGTAAAAAAGAAAAGAAAAAAGAGAAAAAGGATAAAAATGTTTTGCAATTGAGTATTAAATTAGTATATCTAGTAACTTTGTTTCTTGGAGAAAGTTAATTATGTTAACAATTCTGTTAGTGATGAAGTCATCTTTGAAAGTTGATTCCATTCTGCTTTTCTGACGGCGAACTAGAAATTTAGGACAATCCCTAATGAGATGTTTAACGGTAATGATAGTATTTTCACGTTTGTAAAACGCCTTTGTATGGGGGATTTATATCTAGCTGGTAGGTGCAGTATGTAAGTTTTGTATATCTAATTTTTAATCTGCTCGGTATTTGTTTTCTAAAAACGTGATAAACATTTTATGATGAAAATACATCATCATCATTAAGAGTTACGTATGTTTTGCGAAGAATTCACAGCACGTCTGATGCAAATCGTGTTCATTTTAGAGGCCCTCACAAGCCAACGCGAATTTTCCGCAGCGGTAGCGAATTCTCGGCGAATTGAGAAAACAGACTTCCAAATTGATATTGGTGCAAAGAGGATGACTCGAAAAATTCGATATCGTTGCAGAAAATTTACGTTGACCTGTGGGAGTCTTTATGGAATTTCATGTGAAATGTATTGCATAAACATAAATAATGTGAATCATACAAAACTTTTGAATTTTTTATTTTTTCTAAGTTAAAGTAAATTCTGATAAGTAGAAACTGGGGTGGAATTAACGTAAGACATTATTACTCTTGAGAAAAATAAGTTATAAGTTTGCAATTTGATCCCAGTACAGACGAGTTCTCCAAATTTGTGATAAAAATTTACATCGGATATTAGGTCTATTTCATACCCTCTCTATAGGGACACTTTACGAAGGTGTAGGCGTCCGTGGGTAACCTGCATCGATCCACTTGACCTGGCTGTGTCGCTTCTTCTGTGTTTGTACCCGAAACACGAACCAGCTTCCCTCGTTACATTCATGCAATTTTTTTGTCAGAACATACTGAAATTTTTCACCTCTAAATTAAGATTTATTATCCTGTTTATTGACGACTACAACACTAGGTTTATAGGATATTCGTATGTTATTTTTTTAAGAAGGTATTTTAAAAAGGTACGTCATTCACGTTAGTATTATGTTAAAGTAGAAGTTGTATTTTTTACTTTTAGCGTTTATTTTTATGGTAATTTCATTAGTTCACCATTTTTCATCAATTATGTTATCATCAATATCATTAATAAGTTTCTTATTGCACATACGAAATTCAGATTTTAATTTGTAATTTTGAATATTATGAGTACAAGATTAAGTTTCTTATTATTTAAGCATTTGATACAACTATGGTGATGAAACATGGAAATTTAATAGCATATCTTCGTAGGTTCACTCACAGGTTTTCTGAACTTTTTGTGGCTTATGCCGAGTCCGTCTCGATTAAGTTCAAAGAAAACAAAGAAACGTGGACTAGCTGAAACAAAATGGTGATATAAGCTCAGATCACAAAGGATGAAATAGAAGAGTTACTAATGTATTCTGGAAAATGCATCATATTTTTTCATTCTCCCTTTCTCGATTTCTTTCATTTTCATCTAGACATTATTCTTCATTCCTGTCAACAGCTATATACATATTAGACGCAGGTTTTTTATTCCATTTTAAATTAAAAGCAGCGCAGCTTTTTTGCAGTCTAATATTATTAAAAGTTCATTCTCTGTTTCAAAGACATACACACACACACACACGTTTCTTTTCAGGCTACACGCAATGTGACTCACTCCAGCATTGCAATCTCTTAGGGGAAAATAGCCTGTGGTAATTTTACTCTCTTATAATAACGTTTTACAAATCTTTCTCGATAAAAGGACAATTTAGATATTCGAATATAATGACACCATTTTGTAGTGCTGTCAATATCGGAGCGATCCGTGTTCCACTTTGCCTTGTGAATATTTCATCATACCAACCGATCGAATATAATTGTCCGATAGAATTTGTTTGAACATTCTTTGAATATACACAATGATCTGTGAATAGTCCAAATCAATAAACGGGGAAGTGTATTATTAACTCTTATTTTTGCAAAAAGTGCTTATATTTTTGCATATGTTTTCTTATGCGTCGTGATTGAATTGTAATATTAATTTACAAATTTGATTTTACTATTCATTCCTTATAGCAATAAGAAAAATTGTTAAACAACTGATAATAGAAATTATGAATTTCATTGTTCATTGAACTTGCAATTTATTTAACGAGAAAACTGACGTTAGTAGAAAAGATAATTTTATAGTCACACACATTATTTTGATTTTCCACTGTTTAAACTATTTTAATTGTATGTTCCATTCTGTTTATACTGAATTTATCAATTTTGGTTTCTTTATAATATTGACATTCGTGGTACTTCTCGTACCTATACCTACTTATTTATTATTAGACTGTAGATGTTTATATATTTATAAGAAATTTAAGTTTGCAAAATAGTACAGAATATACATAACTTGGAAAAGTATACCAAATATCTAAAGTCTACGTTATAGTATTATTTTCTGAGGGTGGACAAAACCCGTACTTACGTCCCATTTCTTTAGTCATATTTATGGAAACATAAATTTGCATTAAAACTCGCAATCTATCTACATATTACATATATGCAATTATTATAAGTAGTGACGAAATCTATAGATAGAAAAATGATAGATTTCATATTAAACGCGAATTTGTAAATTTTTGAAACTTGATTCTTTTATAAATATACAGGGCGGGTGGAGCACGTGACAGTTGAGACTATCTCATTTGTATCTTGTCATAAAAATCGTGATTATAGTCGACGATCGTACAACAGCATTGAAGAAATCATTATCAATGTTCGTAAACACCAGCACGGACAGAAACAACTGGTAATAGAATACATGATAAGTAAATCACATTGCAGAATTGAGCGACGTTGAAATTCGATTTTCTTGAAAACAGAGCCCCGGATGAAAAAATTCAATACCAAATTGTTTCCTTATTGTTTTACGTAGAATTACTCCCTAGCCGGTTGCATTCCGATTTTCCATCCACCCTGTATATAAATGTATACTATTGGTCAAAAGTTAAACTCACATTTTAATAAAAATGTAAACGACACTTGAAGAAAAATAAATATAAAATGAAAAAAGACGTATTCATAAAACGGTTCGTATATTAAATGCAACTAGAGATTAAATTGTTCTAGCATTTGTCCATACTGTATAAGAACAGGAAAAGTAATAAGCAGTTTTCATTATTGTGATTTTCAGATGTAAGCTGCAGTCTTTTGAAAGAAATTTTCCACTAGGAAAACTAGGATGATTCACTATTTAAATGTATCTGCTTACCAATTAAAAGCATTTTTAAAAGCATTTTTAAAAGCATTTTTAAAAGCCTTAAAAGCATTTTTAATTCGTCAGTTGAATAATTGTTAAACCGAAAGCATAGATTCCTAGAAAATACAGAGAAACGTTGGAGATAATAAAATAGTAACAATATCAGTAGAAATATAGGCTATCTTTTAAACCCAATTTAGAACTTTCTCCTTTTAAGGTTTTAATTGGTGTTACATATAAGTCATGTAAACATGTTTTTCACATTAAAGATCAAAATGACATCATTGAGGAGCTAAAATTTTAAAAGCTTAGAAATGAAACAATAGGCAGGCGGAATTCGTAGTTCTTTTAGAAATGCTAAATTATAACAGAATCAGTGTTGATGTTAAGTTACTTTTGTACTTTGATTTTTTTTTCAATAAAGGATATTACACCATAAATATTAAATTAGTTTTAGGTTTAAAATAAGTTTTTTCAATAATCAATGTTTCAACCCAGACCTGTAACATTGTTTAGGTGAAAATTAGTATACTATAACACTGGTTCAAGTGTGTCTTCTAAGTACATACATAGTAAGAGTTACGTGATCGTTATTCTCGAATAGGTCAAATGTCTTTTCCTCGTGACACATGATAACCCACATGTGCACATTTACAGCATTTATAAACAGTAGATTCCATCTTTCTACTATTTCTTGTCTTACTTGTGTAGCACTTAATAAAACTATAGTATTGCAGGGTGGAAACTATAAACTAGTAAATACAGGGTGGAAATTATAAAGCGTTACAGATAAATATCTCCAAAAATATTGATTATACGCAAAAATGTTTCGGATAAAAGTTGTTCAACAATGAGGGGAATATCATGTGGTGGGACTTTTATTTTTCCCGGTGGACACGTAAAGGTGAGGTGAAGGTCACGACCATTTTTTCAAATGGAGCCGTACTTTTATTTTTTACTAATATTGTAGCTTATTTTAAGACGAATTTGAAAACTATCTACAGAAGGTCATTCAGGGAAATGCCGAAAGTGATTAAAATAAATGTATTGTTATAAATAAATGTATAATTTAACGTAATTACGTTTTATTTGTGCTTTAGTAAGTGTTCAAAATGATTACCTTGTACTTCAATACGCTTAATAATTCTTTGTTGAAATGATTGTCTAACCTTGCGCAATATTTCAACGTTTATCTTATCACTAGCTGATGTGATTACGCGGTGCAGATGGAACCTATAACAATGTAAAGTGTTCAATACAGGTGTATGACTGATTCCATGTTCTCTTGCAATCTGTCTACTGCTTGCATGAGAATCCACGTTAAGTCACATTTCGAGGTCGATTTCTTTTTACTTGCACAGTACCTAAATGAAGAAAATGTTCTCCTAATCTCTTAAATACCATATACGATTTAGATGGTCGATCTGGGTAGTATCGTACATACAAATGTGCAGCCATTCTGTAAATTTTCTGTAATATAAACATATTAAAAGAATTTTGAAATTTCCATTTTTACAACAAATTTAAGAAATACTACCGTTCAGCGAAGTATAACTTAGCACGAACAGTGATGAAAGTAAATTTACTATCTTGTAAAAGAACACAACAATACATAACTGCGTTTGTTTTCGTTTCATTCATAATGACTTTGATGATGTCCTTACAATTAGTATTGCTAATACTGAACATATGTTATTGTTTTAGTGTAAAAGTTCGAAGGCACGAAACATGTGAATGAAACGAATACACAATAAACTTGTAAAGCGAAAATCAAATTATTTTTCGGAAATCAATTGAACAAAGCATTGTTAAGTGCATTGAAGTACAAGGTGATTATTCTGAACACTTACTAACGTACAAATAAAACATAATTACGTTAAATTATCAATATATTTATTCCAATCATCTATTCGGCATTTCCCTGCAAGTTCGATCTTGAATGACCTTCTATAGATAGTTTTCAAATTCGTCTTAAAATAAGCTACAATATTAGTAAAAAATAAAAGTATGGTTCCGTTTGAAAAAATGGTCGTTTCACCTCGCCTTTGCACGTCCATCGGGAAAAATAAAAGTCCCACCATATGATATTCGCCTAGGAGCTGAACAATTTTCTTCTGAAACATTTTTGCGTATAATCAATACTCTTGAAGATATTCGTTTGTAACGCTTTATAATTTCCACCCTGTATGATTTATATATAGTTTGTTATTTGTTTAACTGAACAAGATCTACATTGTTACCAAAATATACATAAATATAACTATATACATGTACATATTGTCCGATCCATACTCCAATCTAAACATTATGGTAGATCAAAGTGGTATTTAATAATTTTATTCTGCATGATGCACAATCAGGTTTTGCATCTCTCCCTTTAATTTTCCACTCATACGTGGCACATTTTCCAACCATTTCGTACGATTTCAACGTAGAAGATCCTTCCTCTCAGAAGATCCGTTTCTAAAATTTCATTTTGATCTTGTTACTGCTCGATGTTGGAACTTCAAGGACGTTTGATGTGAACGTTGAGGACCCTTCTTCAAGGTCGAGAAGGGGCTGTCAAATCAGGATAGAATTAAAGGTTAATTCCGCAGGGTATACGGCAGTCTGCGAGGGACGGATTTTCCTCTTCTTTCCTCCTTCGCTCATCTCTTCTGCATCGATAGAGGGTTTTGTTTTTTGGCCAAGATTTTAAGATACCATAAATATTTGCGCCCTTAAGTGCCTCTGGAATATAAGAAAAGGCTGTGCGACACGAAACCCCTTCTCGTTTTTCCCAAGTCTCTTTATGTTTGATAAAGCGACTACCTCTTTATGTTTGAGAAAGTGATTGTTGAGTTTGATTGTTTAACTTGAAGATGGTTAAGTTTTTCAATAATTTTATTTATTTCATACACACTCGTATATTTCTAACATTTTTTCGCTTTCAATAACAAGTATAAAAATTCAATATTTTATTGCGTATTATTACCAAATACTTCCATCGTAAATAAATTAAATATTTTTTATGTATATAAATGCATATAAATGCAAAGAATTATGAAGTCCTATTTTTCAAATTTAAGAAATTCAACATTTTTCACTATTTGCTTCAGACGTTAATTCAAGTTAAAATTGTAGCTAAAAATCTGTTAGCAAATATTTCTCCATTCCAAAATACTGGACGAAAAATGGTACGTGTCCAATATATTTCATGCCCTCACGTTGCATGCTTGTCGGTAATACCTTAAATTTCAGAATTAGCCACGCGCCCCTATAGATCATTTAAGGGTGGACATCCATTCTGTACTGATGTTCATCGCTTTCGGTAAATCTCCAGGGTAAAATTGGCTTTGTGCCCTCCGAGAACGATTTACCCACTTCGTATCGAACACATATCGAACGATTTTACAAACGACATCTCCTTTGCCCATTTCGACCGATCCTGTCTCTTGGGCACACTTATTGTTAGCGTTTTGATTTTCTGAATTTTTTTCTTCTGACTCTTTGGAAAATGCAACACCTTTTATTGTTTTCACTCAATAAACGCTTGTTGTGAAAATTGTGAGTGACAATAGAACGACTTGAGCAGTTATTCTGGAGGCAAAGTACTTAATTAATACAGAAGGGGAAACGACAATCACAATTAGTGGACTGCAGAAGTTTAAGTAAATTAGTATTTTCATGAATATACCCAAAGGAATGAAATCCAAATAATGATTTATTTTATCTTTTTTAATATTGCAAAGTAGACTTTAGATATATCATTTAGAATTTTTTATTTTTTTTTCTTAAACAAACTTACTGTGCTAATCATAAGACATCTTCATTGGAAAAATATACCTAGATATGTATTAGTCTTTAAGATCAGTGTTGTTTACTACCATGGATATACATATACAAATATTGTATCAGCTAAGTTGATATCTATAGTTTACAAATAAAATAAATTACGCACTGCTGCTACTTATTATAACATCATAATATACAAATTTTACTTTCAGGCCCATTTAAGAATTATCGACTTTTATCTTATCAAACGTTAAAATAAAAATAATATGAAAAAATAGCTTTCAGCTATCAAGAGGCTTGCATTTTAATGACTTACACAGAAAATTTTTTCTTGCCAAATTGTATCATTGTTCTAAATGTTTCATATTTTATCGTTTCTTATTTTCCACAGGTGATCTCGCTAAAGCCGACAAGTAACAGAATTGCGTAAGGACAGGAAAGACCGATGAGAGTTGTAGAAACCACCGGAGACAACTGTGTAGGAGGGTTCGTAGCCCTTCTAGGCGTTTCAGTCGTATCGTTGTTGCAATCCCACAGACAATCCGAAAGGGCTTAACGCTGCCTCAACAAGGGATTACCAACGCTTCCCTAAGCTGTACGATACGCGATCTGCCGTGTCCGTATCGGGGACAAACATTTAAATTGTCAAGATTACCTACCAAGTGTAGTTGAGCTGACACAGCTTCTTTACCATTACTGATAAACTCATTGGGCTTCCTTTGAATTCGTTGTTTTATCAACATTAATAAGTACGATAACTCGAATACAACATATTTTGGAAGATGCGAGATTTTTTATTTTGAGCTTTGACATTTTTTATGTAACACAGAAACAAATAATACGTATTTTTTCTTTAATTTAGAATTATAGTTTAATATATTTTGAATTTTCAGTTTAAAACTTCAATTAACAACTTTTTTTAGAGAGAAGTATTTTTGTTTCAATTAACTGTGGGACCGACAAACTGTGAACGCAATTGCAATACTTTATGTCTCTTTACAATTTTTCTAACAATAACATTATTTTATAGTATCAATAAAAAAATTGACTATATAATAGACTAATTTTATGTACAGGGTATTCGATTACAGATGTCCAAAATTTTAAGGTGCGATTCTATAGGCTTAAAATAAACAAAAATGAAGATAGATAAAATTCTGTTTGGGGATTTGTTTCCGAGTTATTAATTTTTGACAAGGCGTCTAAAATACGGGTGGAATGTGTTTGATTCGGGACATATTGTACTGACTTCGCTGTGTCTGACAAGTACACGTTGCATTGGTAATAAGCCTTGTTCAGATTAGTCAAGTTATTGGAATTGAAGCAGCTTGAATGTAAATGATTTGAAGCAACTGGATCAATGTGAATCTGTTATTTTACTTGGCTTGAAATATTCCTTCAAGTTTCTATTTCATTTAGGCACGTTCAGATGAGTTAAGTTACTTGAATTCAAATGCTTGAATACAAGTGATTTAGGGTAGTCTGACCAATGTAAACGTGTTACATTACTTTACTTGAAATATCTTTTCAAGCTTCAAGTGAAGTTGACGTCCTTACAACTTTTCCTTGTCTTGGAATACACATTATTAATTGATATATACCACGATGTAAATTGTACCATATAGCGCAAACTTTAAGTAAATGGACAAACATGTAACGTCAAGGAAGCTGTTAAAAGTGCATGTCTTGTTTGGAAAATACATAACCAAATATGTAACTAGTATGAATCACCTTTCCTGACGCCATTTTTATTATTTTGACATGCCAACTTGAATTCAAGTTACATTTAAATTCAAATTATTTTAATCCAAGTAACTTGTGCAAACACAAACTTGACATGAAACTACTTGATGAAAAAGAACTGATGAAAAAGAACAATTTACTTAAATGTGTGACACATTTTACATGAATCGGTCAAATGTTTCAGTTGTTCGAAAGAGAATACAGTTTACGTTATGTAGAATTACAGTTTCCTTATACGAGAGTTCCTACTGTGATTTATTTGAATACCTGTGTTCCACTACTTTAAGCATAATCTGCTTAACATAAAAAATTCTAATGATACGATGATCCCTAAACGAGTCAATAGATGAAAATCTTGTTCCCAACTAGGGAATGTAACAATACATGTTAATAAATACTGTGAAAACATTTGCTCAGATATAACAGCGTTTCGTGCAAGGTTTTAATTCGTTCGTGTTCCGCTCAAGGCGAACATGTACATATGTATATACAACAATTTGCATCATAGAATATTTTTGTCCAAGACGTCGTGTATTGTCAGATCGCGTGCCTGTAATCTTTCGACTAAATTTTCAATATCTTTCACATGATTTTAGATTTAAGGTGAAAACGTGGGATAGATGTGAATTTCGTTGATTATAGGTGCTTCGTGTTGTAAACTACTTGAGAGCGCAGGATATTATTTATTGAGCAACACAGCTGATTGATGTCTATAGACATACTGAAATATTCTGTCAGAGGAAAATGTCTTAAAAATATTGAAAGGGTCTATTACGTGTTAATTGAAAATGTACAATGGCAACAGGTCATTATTACAGAGTCATTTAATGGTACAAGTGGTAAAGTGAGTAATAATCATGTGGAAAGTAAATAATAGTTTTCAATGGAATTGATAATTTTTTAAAGAGATGCTGAGTGGTTAATTATTTGCATTTCCTGGTTTTCATTTACATATGTTCAAAAATGTTTTCCCACATGTTTATATATCAATAAAAAATTATGAGTAGCTAAAGAGTGATGATTTTTTCCTGCGTAATTCTTCAATGCTTTTCACTTAAAATATCTTCGTTTCCTTCAAGAATAAGATATTTCCAAATTGGATAGAATTATTCTAAAAGAATATAATCGCATCGCAGATTGTATTATAGTTTTACTTATTTAAGCTAGTTTAAGCTTGCCTACAAGTGAGGATGATGTTACAGACGCAAACGAATGTTAGGCACATTGCAATATACGGCCCATTAGTAAATACAGTTATTCTTCTTTAAGTTCGTACAGTGTGAACAAGCCATTTAAATCTATTCAACATTAGATATTAAAGATAAACATCACAGTCGTTTATCCGGTATTGAAACACTAAAATGTCGAATCACACATCCATACGTTCACGGTCCACTCACGCTAAATTCTTGAAGCTACACTCTTCCAATATACGGTTAAACCGAGATTGGAGCATTACTCATTATGTGAACAGGTATATTTAAAAAGTATGAAATACAATGAAATAATATTTGATCAAACTGAGAGCGGAGAGTGAGCGGACCCTGAGCATATTAATAGTGTGATTTAACTCTAACACTAATTTTATTTAATTTTAAGTTTAAATTCTAATGTAATAAAAAAATAGTATTATAGAATAGTATAGTATTTAACTACAGAGACGTTATAATTCAGGCATTTTTAGGTTGTTCACTTACTGGGACCTTTGACGTCTTAAGCGTTTGAGTATTGGAATATTTACTTCTGGAACTCCAACGAATTTCCTGTACTCGTAATATAGTGTACTAGATGAACCACGCGCTGTTCATTTATTCTCACCTGCACTCCCTTGTTTTCGTTCACACTCCTTTTATGTCGCATCTACACTGACCAGAAGTTTTCGCGAATAGATCGCAAGCAGTTTCAGAGTACGACATTGTGTTCATACTGAAGCTTGCGAGCAATTTACGAGCAACTCAGCATTCACGGGCAGCTGGTTGTTTAGTTTGCTCATATATTCATGGAAGTAAAGCTTGAAAAATGTCTGAATAAGATTTATTGCTTGCATCGATTGCATATTCAGTTATGAAGGTAAATAGAACTAAGAAAGAGCTTTGTTGCCGACAGAGAAAGATTCTTTTAGATTTTATTTTACATTGTTAATTTTTGCATTCCACAAACATAGGTGATCACGACTTATGTGATTTGATTAATATAGAAACTGTAGAATCGTTCCATTTCTTAGATAATGCTTACCAGTTGCAGATCAAAAATATAAACTGAAATTTGACTTCAAACTTATTGGCAGAATCGCCAATATAAACAAGAACAGGCGTTTTATTGTATTGTTTCCTAAACGAACTATGTTTGGTGTTCGCGACTAGTATGGAAAATAAATTTCCTTGGAATTATCTAGTCGTCTACTTGTTTGCATACTGTTATTAGTGTTCACAAAAAGATCTCAATAAGTGAACAACCTAAAAATACATGTTCTTATACCTGAATTATAATATTCCAGTGGCAAAGTTCCTACTAAATTATTCTGTGATACCATTTTTAAAAATTACATTAGAATTTAAGCTTAAAATTAATTAAAACCAGCGGCTACTGGGACATTTACCTTAACGGTTATAACAAGTTTGTAAACTGTTTGCAAACATTGCTTATGACGCCTGACGTCTGGATGCGGCATTATTTCTCTAAATCAGGGGTCAACAAACTACTCACAGTCACAGGCCGCAGACCAAATACGGTGTATTTTATGAAATATATTTCATGAAATAAATAATTTAAATTTATTCCATTAAATTAATTTAATTTTGAAATCAGATTTTATATCGTTCACCTGCTATTTCGCTGTTAGTAGAGTAGAAGAATAATGGAAGTAGGGCATCTTTATTTCAGGGCAGCCAAAATAATTAAATTTTTTTGTAATCTAATAGTATTCGAAAAGTAGAATCCAAATATTACTACTATTCTTACTACTTAGTACTATTTTTAACTTTAAGTTAAAAACTTATACATTTATAAAACATAGTGTTTTTAGCTTGCTTTACAGGTTACAGTGACGTCATATTGGCTTCTGTATGGAATCTGATTCGCTGATGTATAACTTCCGCTTAATGTATACAAGTGCGCAACTATTTAGAATTGAGAAAAGTAATAGGACTCATCTGAAGGAGGCTTCTCTTTGTAGAGTCTTACTCAGACTCATTCTGATCCGTCCTTCTTCACGAACTAAGAGAATAATGTAAATTTAGAAATATTTATAAAAAATATTTGTTGAGTACGTGGTTAACATAGGGTGATATATGGAGAGACGTTTACTTGGTGATAATCTATATACCTAATCTATTTAATTACCTACTTGTAAATATTTTATTAAGTGGCAGTAACATCCGTCAACCAGATTATCGATAGGAGCCAATATAGCGTTAAAGTAGTTTGTCAAATACGTTAAAAACATTGAATTTTACATATTTATATCTTTGTAACCGATTAGTTCCTTAAGCTAAGGGTTGTATTTGTTAATCCTACTCGTAAAATACTATAAGAACATATAGAAAAAGTTAAATAATAATTTTGGATGCCCCAAAGTAAAATATTTTCTTCGGGAGAAATTTGATAAAGAACACAGTAAAGGAATAATTTTTCTTCTTTTACCATGCACAGTTATTGTAAATAAAGATTATAATAGTCGATGGTAAATTAAATTATTCTTTTAAGAAATAGGCTTTGTATGGAGAGCTTTGAAGTTTCACAAATCTCTATTATCTATTATGTATACGTTTACAGAACGTGTTCTTGCCCACCCTTCTCTTTGGCCCTCGAAGAGCAGTGTTTGCTTCTGAGATCAAGCCGCAAAAGAGGCTCTCTAACTGAGTCGTGGTGAAAATACGATTCGCCCGAGATCAAAGACAGAGTAGAGCCAAAGAGGAACACTCGTGATAATTCCGTTTGATTGCTCATTTGGATCTAACGCATTAACTACTAAAGCAGTCGTCACATTAAAGGATTTGTTACAGAGTTGTTTAGGGAATCGTATATCGTAATGTTGGCAGCGACAATTCTAATAGAAACGAATATTTTAACTAAACATATCGCACATGTACTTCAAAAGTGACACTACTTCAAAAAAACCGTGATTTTTGAATTGCAGCTATAAATAAATTTGGTAAATGGACCTTTATTCACTATAAAAAGTTTACTAGTTAAAGATCAAAATTATAGAATTTATTCAAAGAACTCTTCAAATGTAAATTACAAATTATTTAAATAATAATAAGAGAATCATTTAATTCATGTAACATAATTATTTTT
Organism: Calliopsis andreniformis; assembly: GCF_051401765.1. Lineage (NCBI taxonomy): Eukaryota > Metazoa > Arthropoda > Insecta > Hymenoptera > Andrenidae > Calliopsis > Calliopsis andreniformis. The sequence goes on from NC_135063.1 coordinate 1,471,319, forward strand.
CAGACTAATTATTCAAGTAAAATAACTTTCATTCATCATGCATGTGCAATATGTTCTCATTGTAAACTTGTTGCTAGTTTCGTAATGTTTGGTGTTACTATTCGTTATTCATTTTTTCTATATTTTTCTCTTAACAAAACAAACTGAATCGCCTGTATAAAATTTGGGAAAAATATGGGTTTGCGGGAGTTAACTTTTCGTCCTTATATAAGAAGATTCTGAGCTGGAAAAGAATTCATTCGAAAGAAGAAAGTTCAATGGAGTGCACTCTAGTCATGATTTAGTTCAGAGTATTCTCTAAATTACATAAAACTACTTGAATTCCACAGCTGTGAATGGTTGATTTTCACTTTATACTTTATAACACTTGTACTACTAAATATCAGCAGAATCTCATTAAATCATCCAACCAGAGTACGCTCCATTGAATTTTCTTCGTTCGACTGAACCCTTTTCTAGTTCAAAATCTTCTCATATAGGAATGAAAAGTTAACTCTCGTAAACTCATGTCTCAGCATTGTTTTTGATGGGTTATCGATAAAACAGAGTAAAGCATATAATAAGTTTAGTTAGGTTTGTGTAAATGAGGCGGTGCCCAATTAAGAAGGCTGCTGATGTGAAATGGGAATCTATGATAGCCAAATTAGCGACGCGAGTTACTGAAAATTTCCTCCTCCACTACGCACACTACCGAATCAGCAGTATTTACATCAACTCGGCCCTTCGAACTACTTTGGATTTCGAATTGTTTCGAAAAGTTGAAAGAGAAGGTGAATGTAAAGTGAACCTTACATTTTTGCTCCTGGAACTGAAATGTTGTTCAAGTGCGGGCAAGCATCACGAGCCACGCCCGATCTTTTCGATTGCTCAAATATTTTCCCTTTCCAACTTACAATTGGAAGGGGACTCTTCAGTGCGATCCTTATAGAGTTATATGAAATTTTAAGGGATGGATCTAGAAATTAAACAATGACATTTTGTGAAATATTTCGTGTAAATGCGTATTTCTAAATAACAACTAAAACAAATCTGTACGCAGACTGTAGCAGGAAGCGTAATACAACCGGGAAAATATACATAAAATAATGATATTAGCATTGCTTATTCTTCCATATATGCATGTGTGAAGCGTGGTGATAGTCAAGAATACATTCATCGGACGAAGTTTAATTTCTCCTGCTGGATACCAAACACAGGATCCGTCACTTAGAATGGAATCGAAATGCTATTATTAATTTAATGTTATTATTAAACTTGTTTTAATTGTTCATAAAAAATACACATAGGAATACTTCACAAAACGTCATCACCCCTAGACTCTTTCATCAGAATTTCATAAAAATCTCTAGGGATCTTACCAGTAGCGGATTTACGCGTAGGCGGTCACCTTGGAATCCACAAGACAGGGTCTTGAGAAACATGTACGTATGCATTATTTCACCAGAAATTCCGTACGTGCAACAGTGCAATTGAACAGAATAGTATTAGCAACAACTACCAAAAATTTTGAGCAAATTAGATGAGAATTTACTGAGTTATTGTTAGCTCTTAGCACCTAGAAAGTGGATTATATAATTTCATTATTATCACGATAAATGTTGCAAACAATACATGTTGTCTGTACTTTATTTATTGTAATGGAGCTCCAAAAATTTGTAAGATCTCGGACCTCTTGAAGAGTAGATCCGCTACTGCCCCCTGTTAACAAATCGGGTAATTGAAGAGATCATTGCCAGCAACTTGAACAGTTAAACCTCAGCGTTTCAAGAGCGAGAGAGTAAAAGTCACATCTGCCTTCTCTCTCAACTTTTCGCAGCTGTTCGGTGCGCCAAGCTCACGTACACGTGGCTTGTGTATTAGTATATGTACGGGGGGAGATTTTCTAACAAGTCACATCCCCAACTCGGAGTTATAGAGTGTCTCCATCTCGCCTTTATTAGATAACTACGTGTTTGCAGGTAATTCTGACATATCTGTAACAGCAGATACCGACCTGTCAATCTCGAAATGTCACGTGACTACTCTACTCTCTTAACCTTAGGCGTCTGTCGTTTACCCTATGTAAACGCTCACAGTACATAATATTGTAATATCCATGTCGAATACTTATTTTGTTGACTCCTTATCGGCAAGTGACGTCTGTGGCATATTTTGAAATTCCTATGAATAAAATGCTTTTCTACCTAAAATTACATATATGTATCAATTGCTCGAAATCCAGATGAGAAATGCAATAGACAGATTATATTTTTACAAAATATTACATGCCGATAACGTTTCTACAAATAATATCTATTACAAGTAAATATTAGGCTACATCGGTTTAATGTGACTTGAATTTTCTAATTGCAAGTGGATTATAACAAAAGTACAGAATTTGAGTACTCTGTAAAAATGAATTAGATTACGTAGAAAGTTCGTCAGACCATAGCTGTTTGATGGGGAGAAGATAGCTAGAATCTTTAGATTAGGAGATGACTATCAATTACAATGACTAACGAATTTGTATTTTAGAATGGAAAGGGTGATCATGAGTAAACTCTTTTCGTTTTTTCCACCATAAAAATGTATAGTTAGACTTTAAAATAAAGACTTCGTCATGAAGATGCATAGTTAGGCTTTAAAATAAAGTCTATACCATGAATTGACGAATTCATTACAAAATTAGGAAAAGTATCCTACGATATTTTTAACATGAAAGTATTGTATTGTATGTATTCTTTTTATTTATTTATACATAAAATTTTCTTGTTTAACAATATGTATGTTGTTTACACAGGCATAACTTATTTATCACAAATGTTTATTTGTAAGTAATTACTTAATGAATATACGATTAACATGACATTTAACAAGATAAAGCCGAAGCTTCCAGATAATCGATACGCCTCGTAAAAGGGAGTCTCTTTTCCTACCTACGTTTTTTAGCCATTTTTAGATGGTAAAAAGATGAAAAGGAATAGGGATGAGGAACGCTCATTGGTTGGCTTTACTATTTATCAACTTGATTAGATCGCTTCATTAATAAGTAATTCCTAAAATATTAATATACAATATATTTAACTTGTATTGAATATTATATGTTTGATCACTTACATGTTGGTGAATCGGTATAAGTATTTTTTTGCATGAATACTTCACATTATTTCATATTATATTTTGATCGTTTATATATTTAAAGTTTACTTCCGATATAGATTATCACGACGAAAAGATTCATTTTGTCTAATGCAGAAAAGTTTCAACAGAAGTTTCACAAAAAGTTTAACATAATTATTACTTTTTCATAATCGAATACAAAATCTTTTAAGAGGTTTTTGTATATTAAGTATACAAAATCCTAAATGTTCAATTTTGGTTGTTAATCAAGCTTAGAAATAAGAATCGATAAAAAGTAATCGATTACCAAAAAGGGTGTACAGTGTCAGACATTCTTTAGGTTTCAAATAACTGATCTAATGAAGCAGTAAAGCCGGCTTAAAAGCGTTCCTCGCTTGACAAAGACACCTTTGTTCCTTCCTATCTTTTTACCACCTTTCGCATCTTCAAAAGATCCTGAAAATGGCTAAAAAACGCAGGTAGGAAAAGAGAATCCCTTTTAGGGGGAGGTATCGATTTACCAGAGACTTCGGCTTTATCGCTTCTTGCGTCGGCGAATCTACATCGTGCTGGTATTCTTCGAGCGCGATAAGAACGGTAAACGCAGCAAAAAGTACACCGACAATCCGTAGTATTACCTCGCGTGTCGAAAAGCCATGGTTCCCTTCCTTCTCTCAAGAAAAGGAAGAACGTGGCTGGGAGAAAGTCGTCAGTTGAATGCAGGAAGAAGGGAAAACTTCGGCCACCCCGTTTTTCCTCGTTTTCCCCTCCAGTACGGCTGTCCGTAGGGATTCATAAGAAAAGTTACGTACTTCGGGGTGATTTTTAACACTGGCTTCTCCACGAACACCCTTCCTTGGAAAAATACAGATTCGGTTTGAGTTTTCATCCTCTCTCTTTCGTGTGAATCGTTGCCGCGTCGTTATGGGATCAGCCATTTTCCCCCAACTTTAGACGAAGCTCAGGTACCATCGAAATTCTTTATCTCTTTCGCCGTTCCATCGGTTTTAGTGTCTAGTGCATTTTATAGAAGTTACACAAACTTAACTTATGGGTTTGCATTTTTATTATAAGTAACTATTGGAATTTAATAGGTATTCTTAAAGACGAGTTGTTTATTTAGTGTAAGATGTAACAAAAATGGGTGTACTTCACTTTAGTTTTGAGCGAATATAGGGGTTTATCAATTTTTTACGAAGTAATCTTAGCTTTACTATCTAAAATATTACCGTTACTTTTAAGAGAACAATTTCTTTCCGCTACAGTTTTGCAATAAGGTATCAGCAACGAGCTTTATCGTATCAGAAGTAAGACAAAAAGGAAATAGGGCAGTTATTTTAAGAAGCAGCGGAGACAACGACAAAGTTTAAAATAAGTATTATAGTCTCTTTATACTTTATATTCATGTTAGTCCATATCAGCTTGGATCGATACGCCATTTTTGACATTACAATATTTAAGACAGGGTTATTAATGATTCTCTATGGGGTAGAATGTATTTTCTTTAAGTACTTATAAACAATATTATGATAAATTTAAAGATCTTACATTTTATAGTTATACTTTAGCATTTGTTTTCAAGATAATAAATATTTTATTATTTCGTCATTCAAAAATGTTTACATAAAATAACGTCTACGATTGAATCTGTTTGTAAGATGAAGCTTATTAATTTAATAGATGCGTCTATTATAATAGTAAAACAAGTCAGTAAATATATCATTTTAAACATTGCATAATTTGTATAAAATATCATTATTTTGTCATTAGGAATATATTTTTGTAAAATAAATTATTGTTACTTATATTAATTGCTATTTTAATTTTTCTACAAGAGTTCAGTTTTTAATCTCTCGATTAAATGGTTTCAAAACCAAGGAACACGTTTTGTTTCTATAAATCAACTACTTCATGAAATAAGAGAAATGTTATATTATTGAATGTTGAAAAAAATTATACGTTTGCATAAATTCTTAAAATGATAAGGAAATATAATGCGTTGTATTAGTCGAAGTGTTCGGAGAAAAGGTACCACTGGTTCCAGAAACATCGTCTGAGACATAAAACTTTATTGCCTCCTACTTCTACGTCTCTCCTTTTCATTCTATTGTTAGAGAAAGTAGAACTGTGGTACTTTTCTTTCCAGTATCCCTCTGAGTTTTTGCACACAGACATTTTCACTTGTCTACGATATTTCTTGGGATGTGTCCATCTGGTTCCCACCTATCTTCTTCTTCCCTCACATATACTTGTGTTATAAACAGCTCAACTTTATCCGTAGACTAATATTTCAAATTATAAGCCTGAGTCCCACAATTTTTCTTCTTCAACTTCAACTTATTTTCATTTGTTTTGTATTAATATGTATGGATTACGTGGACTCGTTTTTAGTCTGCATTTTTTTTCTTTATTTGAAAACGAGCAATTTTAAATTTTTCAAATAAGACTCTACTTGCGTTAACTAGTTATCTAGTAATGTTTTAGAAAATATGGATAATACATAAATTCTCAAATGTATAATATGAGTGTATTTTGATTCTGTTTCAAGATATTTAATTTTCTTTTTACAGTAGAGCTTTTAGGAATTGTAAAATATTTATATTCGTGTCAAACTTCATTAAAAATTTATACATATGACATTATAATTTTTTTGTATATGTATATGAAAAAAATGTTTATTATATCCAATAAAGACTAAAGGACTATGTAATAAAGGTAAATACAAATAATCAAGAATGATTTAAATGATTTCAAGGTGTGCATTTGAAAATAATAAATAGGTTCTTTCGAGGTCATCTTGAAGGTTTTTCTTAAGGTCACCTAATTGTTTGCACATTAATATCTAATTTGTGTTTATCTCAAATTTATAGAACATCAATATTTACTATATTTAATAGTCGATATTAAAATGGGTACAATGACTTATAATACCATGACTTTAAAATGACCTTGAAGAAAGAAAAATGTGGTACAGAAATTTGGGATTTTATGGACGGTTATTTAGAATTTAGAGGGTTCGGTACCTGGGACCACACCGGCCAAACGAGGGACAGGAACGGTTCGAAGAGTCAGTTATCGTTCGTCAATAGTCCTGTCAATTCAGCCAGAGTAAAATTGATTTTGTATACGGTCGAATAAATTGTTTTCTATATATATATATTTGCAACATCGTTCCGTCAAAAATAAATTTAAATTGAGTATTTAGTCTCATAAGGTACTGTTACAAAGTCTGTATCGTAAGAACACTTTGTTTATTAAATTTCACAACGTTTCGAGTTCAGTAAAATTTAAATATTAAATTAACAGTCGGGATTGAATGTTCATGGAATCTTCCCTTTTCAAAGTTACTTCAAGGCTATATGGTATTACAAATCACGGAACGTAATTCGATGTCGACTGCAACATTAAATTATAAAATACATATGTTAAAGTGCAAATAGTATTTCTAACGTATACAATCAGCATAGGTCCAAAAATCGATCCTTTCGACGAAAAATCGACTATTAATATTTAAAAATATTCGGTAGCGTGAGTGAGTTTATCCGTGACGCATTGAATGTGAACAGAGGAATTGATTCAGAAGTATGTTCAAGGTTATCGATACAAGATTATTAGACTAGCATTAGGAAGGATTAATTAGTAAATGAATGCAAATTTAGTACAAACCTTCTTTGTTATAGTAAATGTTCGATGTGTTTCCTTCTGTTGCAATGCAAAGTTCACATCTATTAGGCTCACTACTACGCTCAATACTAAATGAAAACTGAAAATTTGTACTACGTTTGAAGCTACGAAATAATCTTTGTTGAAGCTAGTTTAATAATTTTGTTTTGACAACCTGAAAGGTACTTCAGAATCAATTCCTCTATTTACATTCAATGCGTCGTGGAGAAACGCATTCACGGTATTAAATATACGTAAATAATGAAAGTCAATTTTTCGTCGAAAGGATTAACTTTTGAACCTATGTTGATTACACATTTTTTACTCCTCTCGCTGTGTACTACAAGTCCTTAAAGTTTTGAACCCTTTTTTTTAACACCCTGTATAGTACTAGTCAGCGTATTCTATTCTAATATTCCAACGTAAGTTTACCACTGCATGACAGCGTTAAGACTATATGTACATATGTTTACATATAATATGTCTGATCATACATTTATTTTTCTACTGACAGAACTACCTTTTCTGTTTAGTGAAGTGTACATACAATGAATAATGATTCAATCTCCTTTACAAAATTACAGTCGTTAAGAATTGTGCATATTATATTAAACATAAATTATACACAATATATCTTCAATAAACAAATAAATGTGAAGTTGAAACGATTTTATTCTATAATTTCAAATTTTTCATTTTCATGTTGTAGAGACTAGAATTAACACTGAAACTAGTGATTTATGAATATCCTACTGTTTTAAACGTCAATATCTCAGTTGTATCGAAAATTGTTTGATTTTTGTCGAGTAAATCTATTTGCATATTTTAGTATTTATTCATTTTTCTATCTTTAAAAATTGTATAAAATTGTTAGGAAACTATGTGGAAAATTCGCTACTTCATTAAAGTAATTTTAACTATATAATGGAAATATCTGATTTCAAAATTAATTAACGTGTAGACATGAAAAATTTCAAATGTACGAATGGAAATCGTACAAAAGTAAAACAATTTTTACAATATAATATATTTTTGTGAGTTGAGTGATTTTATTCTATAAAAATTCTTTTCCAAATTTAAATATACAGATATTGGTTCCTTATAATTCGCAAATGTACTTTTGAATCCTTTCTTCTTTTGCCTGCTCTATTTTATTTTAACCGGTTTTTTTATTTTTTAGCTTTTACAACCTTTTTGCTGGAAAAGCATCATGTACATCGAAAGTTTTTAAGCTTCTTTTCCATGTTTTTATTATACATTTTGTGTATGCTTTTTATTCCTTCCTTTTTTCTTTGTTTCACAAAACTTTCCTTGGCACATAGAAATGTGACTACGTCAAACTTTCTCGTATTTCATACGAGTCTCTTCATCCGTTCGTAACTAACCGTATGTAATCTGTTACATTATTTTAATGGACATTTACTAACTTTTATTAAACTATTCCATGAGATAGTATTTCCAGAACTATATACTAGACATGCAGTGTTTTTATTGATGGGAACTCACACTGTGAAAGTTAAAAGACTTCTCAAATCTATAAAGAAATGACATTTCTTTATTTCAAACTATTAAATGCAGGAAAGAAAGTTCAATCACGAAAATTATACATGCTGTTAAAATAAAACAATTAACGAATATTACTCTTCATTCTAAATATTTTATGGTTTCTTTCCGATAATCTTAAATTTGTATGCTTATCTTCAGGCACGTGCATTTCGGATACCTTTTATGACAAAAGTTCCCTGACAGGAAGATTCCTTGTATTACATTTTCGTGCCCAGGGAGCTGTATATTTCTTTCATAATGTAATGTTACTTTGCTGCAGCATATACAATATACACGAAATCTGTGCTGTACGTACAATAGTAGGTAAAATTGTTTGCAATCATTTGTGTTATTTCTTCTAGTGGTACTACAAGCATGGAACCTCTTTTAAATTAATTTTGTAGCTTACGAGCAAGAATATTTTAGAAAATAAAAATATATAGGATGTTTGACGACAGATGTTAGAAATTTTAAAAGACGATTCTACACACTAAAATCAAGAATAATGAAAATGCGTTTGAGACTTCGTTTCAGAGTTATTAATTATTGAGAAAATGCCTAAAATTCGTGTGGAGTATGTCTAACTTCAGACTTATTCTACTGATTTTAGTGTGTCTGGTTTGAGATTTATTTTACTGACGTCGCTATGCCTGACTTGAGACTTATTTTACTGACTTTTCTGTGTCTAACTTGAAATTTAATCTACTGATTTCTTTGTGTCTGATCTAGCTGCTGAAAGGCTACTGGTTAAGACAGTAGAATATGTCCTAAGTCATATACATTTCACATAAATAACACAGTAGACGTTTTCTCAACAATTAATGACTCTATAATGAAGCCTTAAACGCAGTTTTGACATTCTTAATTTTCATCCTACTTTAACATGTAGAGTCAGCCTAATAAATTTCTAACACCTGTTATCGCATACTATGTATAATATAGTGATATTATAATAGGAATAATCGCGTAAATGAGATCGCTTAAATATTTTCGATATTTATTTTAGTATTTATAATATGGAAAATTGTGAATTTTCTTAGGGTTACTTTTCGAAAGATGTCAAGATAGTCTCTTACTAAGAATAGTACTTACGACTAATTGAATTATGTGCGATACATGCAACGTACAAAATTCCTGAGCACATTCTAATTTCTTGCCCAAATGTATTATTAAATTGACACAATTACGTTATACTGAATTCATTTAGTGTAAGAAGAAGTTCATAAGAAGAATGTTCATCTAAGTGAATTAGGATTTTTTTGAAAGATGTTGGAATTTATCGTCTATCATAATTATACAAGTTAAGTATTTCATGATTGTAAGAAAACGTGGTTAAACATCCTATTAAGAAGAAAGATAATAAGAGATAAATTCATATATTATAAATTCATTAATATAAATTTATATATTAGATAATAAATAATGCTTTATTCTGAGCGAAATTATGTCATTGTGACGACAAACGAGCAATATGTTTACCAAAGTATCTTAATGCTACATTTCTTATTAGATTATAAGCTAATGCTTTTAACTTATCAAAGACTTTATATAACAAGAACAAGTATTCTGATATATTTTCATTAAACTACCCCATATTTAGTCTCATATTTCTTTCTATATCTGACAGTCTAGGTATCTGATGAACTTCGTTAATTTCATTTAAAATATTGTTTTAATAAACTCTCCCCTCTTCTGTCCCCTTTCTATTGTGACAATCGTACGCTTATTTCCTTGATCGTTCTCTGTCGGATTTTCTGCTCTCCTCATCCTCCATGACCGACAATAGACTCGCGTTCTCAGAGGCGAGAAGGTCGCCTCTATAAAATCGTAGCATGGGGTGGACAACCCTAACGGAGCGCGCGCTTCATGGGTTTTGTCGGTAGGGGCTTTAGTTGTTGAGACCGTGGCGGCGGTAAGCTAATATTACGGTGCCCCGCGGCGAACTGGAAAATTTCATTGAAACTTCCATTATTCATCCGCGAACCGCTTCAATCCCGTTCCTCGTGTCCGTCTGTCCGTTCGTACCTTTCCTGGCGGTAAATTCAATTCGAATTACAAGTGCACGAATTAGCCTCCCGCCCCTCCAATGTCCAGACCCTCTCGGATGTTTCCCGATTTGCCGGCAATCTCGTCAGCTTGGAATCGCACAGTTACCAGCATTTTTATTTCTGTTGCGATGGAATCTCCTTGTTGAACCTTGACATTCACTTTCAGAAGATTGTCTTCTATTCCTACGTGTTTTATTTAGTACCTAATGTCTCATTATAGATAGATGTATATCATTATGTTCATTATTATCAATGTTAAATATTTGCACCAGTTATAGACTTGGCAAACAATTTTATGGTTTTAAGGACTGCTAATACGTTAGAGATTCTTTTAGTGGTAGATTGTCTCATAGATATTTTGTGTCTAGATGGTTTGGGTGATATTAGATGGTGATAAATACACGCTAGAATAATTAATTTCCATTCAAATCAATTTAAGAATATGAGATCATTTTAAGGAAATGAGAAAGTAATAAAATTATTACTTACTTTACTCCTTTCAAAATAATCTCCAAGAGATTCATCTGATTTGATTTAAGATAATTTATGAAGAAAGCTTTCACATATTTTAACGGATCTGACAGTTTGTAAAATTCGTCAAGTCAAATACATTGCACATCGGCACTGTCTTTATAGGACTCATGGCCAATAATTCATGAGCTAATATTAACAATTAGTTTTCTTTAGCGATTTGGAAATTGAAAAATACTTCAATACTTGAACATTTGATAATTAGGCAATCTTTTACGTTTTAACATTCTCAAGAAGCTAAGGTGCAGTAAAGAACATTAATCATCATATAATATTTAGTAAATTATTGGGCACATGCCCTAAAAGTGGATTTTATAAAATTTCATTTGATGCGTTTTGCAGATTGGCAAAGATACATGAAATAGTGATTATTACAATTTTAGAGCACTTCTCATTAGTTTATTTGTAAGTGCCTAAATAAACGTTCAGTATATTAGCATTACAATTTGAATTTGAATTTTTTTAAAGAAGTGGAATGTCTGAACAAAGAAACTTTTTCTTAAGAACTGAATTGCAGTGAAGTTCCACTATAAGAATTGACATTCATAAAATCGAGATTCACAAATTAGTCTCGTCTAACATAAAGGTGAAGTACCAACAAATATTAACTACTGAATGCTTTAAATTGTAAATTTGAACTTTGTTCTGTGCATATAAATAAATCTTTTGTCATTATATTTTTGTGCATATACAAAAGTTTCCAATTTGTTATTATGTATCTTTCCTTCCGTTTCTGTTATTGTTTCCCTTGCCTTTTTTCTGTTTTATCTTCCTACTACTTTAATTAAAAAGCGCTTGAAATTCAGTTAGAACAGCAGAATGAAACAGCTCTCTTGGGAAATACAGTGTCTGGAGATTGTTTTCTTCTCGATTAATTTTTCGCCACAAAGTAGATGTCTGAATGCACAGCAACGTTTCTTTTCTCTTTACTTTTAGTTTTCCGTAAACATGCAGCTGACGCTGTCGTTTCCTTTCGATGATCCAATTTTAGTTATCTTCCCTTGGGACGAATGCGTAAAATGAAATTCTTTTTATGTCTTAATATCATCTAGGAATTCGTGTGGAATGCATTCATCTCTTAAATTTTTTTACAAATTGCATAAGCGTTCGGTATAGATTATTATTCTATTAGAATAGATTATTTTACTAATATTTATAATATATTTGTTAATTTAAATGGAAACTATTTCTACACCGCTCTTCAAACATTTGTTCATTGAATGCTTGTATTTGAATTATTTTATTATAATAGTTTACTGTCAAATTAAATAATCAGAGTTACAATAATGTTTATTTCAATGAATATATATGTAAAATTGATTTTATAGTAATTTTTTATTTTAACTCATGTTAGACGAAATATTCTATGGTGAATATGTGTATAATTATACATGTATGAACTGTATTAACTTGAGTTTTTCCAACAACACGTACAGTGTGTTTATTGGAGTATGAAGTAAACATTATATCTACATAACGAAATAAAATAAATTTACTCAGTTTTTTTTTTATTAAGTTTGTGAGCTTTGTAACTTTTTATTGGTGTATAGTTTTAGTGAATAATGTACTTTCAGGTTACAGCTTGTGATATACATCTATATATTTAATTTATATTGTATTTTTAATGATCATTCTACTGGTAAATTGTCGTTTAAAATAGACTTGCCGTTAAGGTCCAGTTTCTCTGAACAATATTTTCTAAATTTAGAAATCATATGGTCTATAGTTATGGCATATAATTCCATTCATTACATTTTCATGTGGTCAATCTTTACTTTTGAAATTACAACTTACAGTTAGGGGAACTTCTCCTAGGTCTTGTTACATGGCCTAGAGTCTAGAGTACTATAGAAGTGATCTTTAATAGATGAAACTCTTAGACTATCTTTAGTAGTACTGTCCCATTCTCGACTTCGATTATGGTTAATTTTCTTTTTAAAAAAAGTACATTATGTAAAGGAATTTTATTTTTCATAAGTATATTTAACGAATTGCATCTTCAGTTGTTTTATACGATATAAAATTCCAATGATTCGTTAGTAATAAGAAGCTCATAAAATATACGAAATATGTTCCTGAAACTGATTATGACTTTGGTATCTCATTTTCGTGCTTGCGAAAAACAAGAATAACAGTATAAGTGCTAGTAGTAACTACGCACTCATATAGGAAAAATACTGTACTTCAGTTTTGAAATGCTAACATGAGAAGAAATTCAAATTATAATTCTTATATTGTATTTTTAGTTGTATTTTGTATTCGTAATAAGATTGCTGAATATGTTATATAATTTAAAGGTATCTCTCTGTACAAATATTTAAAAATAAAATACATTAAAAAACAAATAAATAAACATTCTATTGCAATATTTATGAAACTGATATAAAATAGAAAGCAAAAACTTTTCTGGATATACAAATCTAAAACTTTGGCTACTTAATAAAACCATATTTCTCTTATGTTTACTTTATCAATCTCATTTATCTGTTTTATAGTCCCGTTTCCGTGTTTTATAATAGACCGACGAGTATAAGAATTGTGACGAAAATAGATGTTGTGCTTCCGAACAATTGGTCACAGAAAGAAACGAGAAACGGTCGTGGATAATCGAAGGGTAAAGTTCTCAATTTGCCGGTATAACATCTGGAAATACATTTTCGTTTCTCGCCTTTAAGGGTTAGGGACAAGTCCCGTCCCCTCTGCGAAATGTCGCGAAAGCAATTTTCCTGACAGCAGCGAGTAGTCCGCGAATTGCCACTCGTTCGATCTTGCTTTTCCTTTCACGCTGCTTCTCCAACTTCGTCTGATCGATGGCCACGTCTAACCGGATGCATTATTCAGTTTGCAACGTGACGTAACAGGGAGTTCTTTTTGATCTCTATAGAAAACTCGACGAACTGAAAGAGTTGACAGCAGGATTCTTTGAGCATCTTCCTTTCCATAAGATAAATTACTTTGACTTAACTCCATTGTTAATGATACAAATTTTCTACGTTTTTCAATGATCGGATGTCTCGAACATCCACTTTTATACAACATATTAAAAGAACGGTATGAAATTTGGATTACAACTAAACAGATAAAAATTCATAATATCGTTATGAATTTATAATATGTAATGAATTTTTCAAAATTCAAAGTTATGAATTTTTACCAACCAGTCCTGTCCTGTGTTACCAATAACGAAAAAGTACAATAATGTCCCGACTAAGAACTACTCACTCTGAAATTACTCATGTATCTACGAGTACATATCTACATATGTTATAAACTGTTTATTATAGTTATATAACAGTCGTAATCGTATAATAGTTCATCATCTCCCGTATAAGTATGTATAAGTAATTCAATGAACAAAAGCGAAAATATAATATTAATACAAATATAATATAGAACCATTTAATCATCATGGTCCCTTCACATCACTTAAATTGCATATAAAATATTTTTTATACTATCACAATTGTTAGAATCTTATCTAAAACATCGTTGATTTTCTTAGAAAAGAAATAATTTTCAGTGACAATATTTAGTGGTGATCTAATGTGTAGGTACAGCTTGCACTGAAAGACACTTTAATCAGTAAACTATATAAACAAAAAATTATTAAAAAATAAGTAGCGCGTATTGTCTAGCTTTTATCGAATTGGTATTTGGATACCCGATACTTAAACAAACATGTTAATATATTTGATCTGTAATAGTTTTAGTATGCAGATACAAATCAATATAACATTTTTCAATGAATGAGGATCTAGGTCAGTTTGTGATGCTTTAATAAAAGCCTAACAAATGTGAAATTAAAAGCGGGTAACATACGTGTATCCAATTATTCACAAAAGAGGTAAGTATTGTTCCTAATGTTTGAAGTCTGTCACGTGTTTAAAGGTAAGTGAGAATTTTGGCATTGAGTGTCGAATGCTCGATATTTCATCTTTGTCGATCTCTTCATTTCTCTGTAAAGACGTTACGTGTCATGTTGTCGTAGCAGGTACTTTCTTTTAGGTGCTTTCTATGTATATAATATTTTGGGCAAGTTGAGTTAGTAGAGTTCTTTAGTTAAATCGTTGAGATGATTGTCTAGCCTTGCTTTGTGTTCTGTTGCTTACATGTTCTACTTCTTCCACTAAAATTGTTAGAAATAAGTTATATTTTTTTATGTATGCGTTTTTATTTTATTTCTAGTTAAGGCAACGCTCGTTTTATTTTTCTTTTGACGCCTTTTTGTTCTTTTACCTTACAACTGCGTGTTCACTTTTGGTTGTATTGTTCCCTCTATAATAACGTATACCTTTTAGTGATGCTATGTACGTGCATGTATATATGTATATGTGTGTGTTACGCACGTAACTGCCATGATGTGTTGTCATGAAATAATGTACTGCAAATGTGTATTGAAACCTTTAAAAATGTAACAAAAATCATTTTGAAATTTTTTCCCATTTCATTATTTCATACATGACAATAGAAGTTGTATAAGAATAGATGTTATTCTTTATAAAGCTGAATATTCAGATTCTGTAAAGAATAATTAAAGAGAAGGTGTTATCATTATCCGAACTGAAGAAAAAATACAAAGCACAAATTATATGTACAAGATATTTAATTAAGCGCACTATTATATATATGAATACTCAGTTACAACGTTCACAGCTTTTTCAGTTAAAAGTTCCATTAAAAACTTACAAGATAAATTGGAGTAAAACATGTGGAAAACAGCTATAAGGTTAAAAGAAGGTTTTAAAAAATATCTTACAAATGAATGACATCAAATGAGTTTTACATGTTCAAAAATTAGAGATCTAAGAATGAAAATTGATTTGTACAGTTGCTTCAGAGTAGCTTTCTTCGCTTCATGCTTTAAATTGATTCTACGAAGTGTTGGCAGTTGGCATGTGCATAGAATATTCAACCACAAAGAACACTTTGCACCAAGGTTTAATAGCACATTTAATCACGCAAGACATATTGCTACTTGGACACGAAGTGTTACGAGAGAAGAATGATTTCAGCAAGCCTACTTATTGGCATTAAAAATGTTTTCAGATTGCGTTGGCGCGCGTAGGTGACTTTCATTCAAGTCGTGTTTTCGTTTTCCCTTGGACGACCATTAATCAAACAGAGCATCTACTTCGTTTCTTGTGTCACCGTTGCACGATAAAGTAGCAACGTTTCATCTAGGTAATGTAAAGTGCATACAATATTAGAAGATGATTCTACTTTTTTTTATCGAACTTAAATTTATAGAACTAATTTGAGTCGAAATTTTGGATTGAAGTAGAATTAATTAATTGAAACTGATGTTTTTGATAATAAATTTTATTATTAATCATTGCCTTGCCATGGCGTTATACATATATATACATGTACATGCTTTCAAAGAATTTTACTATTTTCATATTCGTAAAAATGAATAAATAAATACAAAGTATATTTTTGATTCTATTTAACTAGTTTTGTAATAGTTTTATGGAATTTTTCTTAAATGAATTTATGTTCTTTTCACTGTTTATGCACTAATAATAGTAACCAGAGATAATGAAAGTTGAGAAAATTATTACTTTGTGTTTCGTACATCTAAATATTTAGGATGACAAATAGAAGTATACATGTACACAGCGATCCATTAAAAGGCAATTCTAAATGAAGCATTAGAAAATTACGTAATAGCAAATGCGAGCTTGCCTTTAAAGTCTTGACTTTAGAAAACCTCACAATTAGTAATGTGAACGCACTGCCAATTACGGATGATCTTTGCCTTCCTTCTTTGATGTACTAGACCTCTTAATGGTCATTCACGTTGTGTATCCTTAGTTTACAATTAGATTAGGAATACACGTGAAATGATTAATGCACACTAGTTTCATCAGTAAACCGCCTACTAATGACTTTCAGACTAAAGTATTTTATAGGTTGAAAAAGTGTATACGTTTCTTAACAATTTCGTGCATTAATCGCTCATATCTCTTCACATCATTAATAAAGTACACAGAACAACGTCAATTTAGTAAATAGACAATACATGTAATACGACACGCTTTAGGTAATATGCTAAAATGTTGATTTTTGTAATGATTATAGCTAATTCTCATTAAAAAATTGTAAGAAATTAAGTAATCGTTTTATGGGGAAAACATATTTAACTATTAATTTATAGCATATGTATTTCTATCCTAACATTGTTATACAATTGTAACTATGACTATTCAATTATTATACTGATGAAATGTGTAAGGTGAGGTTTGTAAAGTGGTAATTTCAAACTCATATATTGTATTTGCTAAATCAAAAAATGAATCACAGAAAATAGTGATACAGAGTACAGTAATCAATTTCATATTCTTTTGTTTTTCTTCTGACAATAAAGTATGTAGGTTAGTTTCTGTTTTTTACATGGAATACTCAATATTTTCTCTTGATTTTGGATAAAACTTTAAATTCTACGCAAAAAAGTATTATACAAATAAAAAGTAATCAATCTTGGTTAAATGTATAAGGGAAGGGATGATAATATGACCTCCTACTTTCATATTTCTTTTCGTTTCTTTTTCTTTTTTATATATTTTTTCTCCTTACTTTTAAAATATAGGTAAACTAATGAGATTATGCGTGAAAAGTGGAAGCAGAAAAATTAGCTTAATTGAACTTAACATGTATTATGAAAATAAGAGGTTAATATGGACCCCTAACCCTAACAAAATTCATGACAAATAATCCTTTGGTAACATTAGAGATCAAAATTGAATCAATAAACTAAGTTCTATTGTTTACAAATAATAGAAAACACATCCTTTTACTCGTTGTATTCAGAATTCAGAATTCAGCCATTTAATTTATATTTGATCACGTTGGTCCATAGAATAACATCAGAAATGTGTTACGATGACTTTGCATTTCAATTCTTGTATATTGTTGAACAATTACTTCCATTGATTAATTTTTAGTAGGTGGAAGCGAAATATTTTACTGAACTAGTTTACTTAGATGTAAAAAATACCAAGGGGTAGGTCAATTTTTAACAATTTTTAACATTCCTGATTATTACTTGAATAGTATTACTGAATAGCCATTGTTTCAATTTTTTGACCACTATCATTAAATTAGGAATAATTGAAACAAGATCCGCCAATATCCCACTATTCTACTTGCTTGTTTAACTAGACGGTAAATAAAGCTTGGAACCGAGATCGTAAAACAAGATGGACACAGACCACTAGCATCACTGAACCATGTACCTACCTTTAACCCTTTTGTCTTAACCGTCCCCTTTTCGCTCTTGTCGTAATATTTGCATTGTTTCTATGTATTTTGAAGTGCAAGGGACCCATCTTCCGTCGTTCCCTTCCCTTCCTGTTCCACCGAGCCGTTACGAGATGAGTCGGTGCGCGAGCCCTCGTAAATCCATTTATTTATTTATTTATGTGCTACGAGAGCTCGGAACACGGTGACCGTGGGGACGCCAAGGCTTATGGCGGGACATGCATCGAACTGGGATTCCCGTGGGACCGTCGAAACGCGATGGGGGGATTGCAAAAGTCACGGAGAACGCGCGGATATTTCGTGTAGACTGATGCCAGGAGAAGTAAATTCTCCGGAGGCAACGTGGACTGAAACGAAAATGCTGTTGCGCCACTTAAACGGAAAAAGGACGTCCCCTTACCCACCCTTTGTCTGTTATTGCTGGCTACGGGATTCTTCTTTCGTGTCTGATTTTTTGCGCTTTTATACCGTGAATATTTAACGATCTTTTACTCTTCTGACGTAGGTAACTTTCTGCTGACTTTTAACGAGGGATGGGATCAGGTATATTTTAAGTAAATTTGAATCTGCCTAGATAATTTCGAGCCTTTTAGGAGTATTTTAAGAGAGCATTTTTATCAAGGTGGATAGTTGTTAGTTTACTTTAATCATCGTCTTTAGAAATAAATAATAGAAATGAATTTTAACACTGACATTTTATTGCAGTGTATTACAGAAAAATATTTTGACAAAATCGTGTTTAAAGTTTTAAGCAAGTACTTTATTGATATTTTATGTATCTACCAGTTTACGGACACGTGTTTAACTAAAATTGATAGTTCTTCCATATTTATTACATATGATCGGGGTACTTAAGAATGTCTTTTAATTTTTAGCATTTGAAGGTTGGATAACTAAGGACTCCAATATTATTTCCGCAACACATTCGAATACAAATTTCGAAATTCTTAAATCCTTAAATTTTAGAAAGCAGACATAGTCATCATCATTCATTGTTTCTAACAATTTATCAATCCCAAATCAAAAAATCAAAAATACAAGGTGATTCATAAATGCATGTTCATACTTCAGAGAGTGAGTCTAGGCAATAAAATATGTAAAATACGTCGCATAACCTCTATTTGTTATTTTTTGAACCATGAAGAATGAAACAAAGTATTGGAAGTGTTTGACAGGTGCCTTAATACATGCTAGTGTACGACTTAGTACATTTTATCCTTATTTAATGTTTACAAACAATATTGTCGACACTATAGAATTTGTGAACATCTTCGCGACCGGTAACGTAGTACTATTTCTTTAGCTGAACACTGGTAACGTAGTTTTAATGGCGTAGAACTACATAACCAATATTCAGAAGTATAACATAGATACTACATTACTGGTCGGGATTGTGTTAATAATTCAAACTCACAGTCAGTATTTCAATGTCGTGAGTTTAATACAATTCTAAAAGTGGCGAAAAGTAAGGAATATAAAATATATGTTCATATAACGTTTTTTGTTTATTTTAGTGTGTAGATTCATTTTATGAAATATGGACATAAAAACGTATCACCGCGTATTTGTGTTAATCACCTATGAATATGGCTACTACCAACACTATATGTATGTATATAAAAAGAAATACTGAAAATTGTCAATATGGTGGCATTTAAACGAAAAGATAGCAAACTCATACTAAGGAATCGATTAATTTCTCTGCATAAAAAATAAATAATTGCAAATATTTTATTAATTATGACCCCTGTCATGAAAGAATATTTGTTTCATAAATGTGTAAAATATCATGAAGATGATTTCATTAATTAATTTCAGTACTTTTAAGCATATCAAGTACAACACTATGGTGCTATGAAAAACGTCTTTAAATTTTTATGTTTGAATTGGGTAGTATAACAGCGATTCCTTTGTAAGTTGCAGAATATACTAGGAACGGGATAATTTATAATTTTAGTGTTATGAGAATACTAAATTGAAGTTCGAAAGTCAAAGTACCTGTCCTTTTTTTACATTTATTACATATGTATGTATCTACAGTACACATTCCTCAAACGATTCTGGTTGCACCGACACTTTCTCTCTCTCTTTCTTAGATGGAAGTCACTGAATAAGAGAGTGTCGAAGCGGCCAGAATTATTTGATGTGTGTGTACATCTAGTATAATACCTTCGTAACATTAATATTAAATGATACATTAGCGGCAACGAGTTCAATATAAAAAATGATACACAATTTTTCGATGTACTGTTCGTTTTCTCAAATTAGTAGCCAAACAAATATGCAGTTTATCAATTATAAGAGAAATTATTTCAGTATATCATTTTCGTCATTTTTTATATTCGTATTTATGTTATATCATTTAAAATAGAAAGTGATAATTGATCAGTGTATTGTGGAACAAGAAATAATTCGTCTAACAATAAGATGCAGTGAACGCTGAAAGGAAAACGATGCACTGCCAAGTCAGGAAGCACAATATGTACGTTCTTGTTATTATCGACAAGTGCTTAGCTTTCGTGTCTTATTCTGTTATGCCTTTTACGTTTGGTATCTTTAATTAAATATATTACATGAGTTACGTCTTGTTAGTGGTATTTTACCTTCTGATTGCGGCACATTGCAAATGGAAACGCATCAATGCATATGTTTTTACTGCTTCATACTACCTATTGCGATAGAAACCAAAAAACAAATAATGTTGAAATCAGTATGTACATGTCTCCGATTTCACCGTAGCAAGTATTTGTAGTCTTTGAGGAGTCCACTTCATCAATAGAGGTAATTCTGGATATATGTTTAAATAATTTCCAACTATGACCCATATTGCATTGTAAAATTCAGAATAACACAACCGCAAAACACATTCAGAATTAGAGAAAACAAAGTATGAAGTTAGTACGAACGTGAAGATTTAGATGTAGATATTTATTTGTACTTTTAACTTCAATTCCAGTATTTCCTACTTTCTGTTGGCATATTTTTTAATCTTAAATTCAATGAATTCAAATTCTTTATCGCTTACAAACTCAAAGCCATCCTATATACATATTTCCTTGTGCTTTCAGATAATGGGATACAATAATAAACAGGTATACGATTTATAAATTGATTTTATTATAAAATATAACTATATAGTAACATATTACACAGTGGATTAATCTCGAATATTTATTAATTCTCAATTTTAGAAATTTTATGAAATTTTGATTTGAGAATAGAGGTAATTTCAGCACTTATTCATAAATTTTCAGTGTTTTTTTGTATAATATCATAAATAATGTTACTAATTTTCATGTATTATCATTATAAATAAAAACGTTTAGTATTGTGCACCTCTTTATCTGTGTATAAGTTCCGTACTATTTTTACTGATGAATTACATCGAATAAGGCATTGTATAAGTAAATAAACAATAAACGATGTCAAACATTTGGAAGAATCAGCAGAACAACAAGCACTTATAAAAACAAGATATTTATCTTGTACAAATGATAAACAATTTTATACAACACATATAAAGTATTCTTTTACTAGATATTTATGTTTCCAGCTGCGATTTTAAGAGAAGTCATTGTAATAAATATTGAATGTATCAATATTTTATTCAAACTGCTATTGATTCATTTTTATGTTTGCGAATATATTTTACACTACATACATATATGTAAAATCATAAAACCGCGTATTTTTTTCTCTGCTTCAGTAAATAACAAAGTAAACGGAGCTTTTGATAAAATAAATAATATTAATCGTAAAGTTCTATCAGTTGTAAATCTGTATTTTTTATTTATAAGCATATAAAACCGACAATTTTTAATTTGGACTCACATATTTTTTTACGTGAACATTTATTTCTAAGAATATATCCATATTGCTTGTTTTGACTCCAGTGTAAGAATAACTGTATATTCATTTATCTAATCATATGTTTTTATTGTCATGTGTTACTATACACTTTTAGAGCGAAACGTATTGTAACATTTCTAACATGTATTCAACAAAAATGAGTGTATATCAAAATTAATTTAAAATCCTCGAAGAAAAATGTTCTCATCAAAACCTTTAATTCTATACAACCTATGAATTCATTATATTCTAATTTTCAAAAGTATGAGAAAAGTATGTCGCATCTGAATAATAAAAAAGCCATAAATAGAAATTATCTTGTTTATATTCAAAATGGAACTATTTATTTCATATTAAATTTTTGATTTTATGTCATTTTTGTTATTTAACAATCAATATATGGCAAAGTAGTTTGAATGAAAAACAAAAGAGCTGTTATATACTTGTAGTTTTTGCGGTCTTTTCGAAGTTAAACTTTACTGATTTAACTCTACGTGAGTGATATTTATTAAACGAAATGACTTGCAAACATTGGAATGTGGCGATTCCTCATATTTTAGAAAATTTGACGAGACTGCTGTTTGAGGAGTAATCAACAAATCAAGTTGTGGCATGCCAATTTCTAACACGTTCAAGAATCGTAGATTGAGCAAGTAAATTAAGAATTTGAATCTCTTAGACGAATAGATGAAATATTAAATACAGTAAATTAAATAACTCAATAGCGATGTAACTGTTAATGGTTTAAATATAAATGGCTTATTTTGTAGTACACTATATAACTTTCCTTTTCTAAAATCCTTCTTTTCAATTTAGATTTTTATTTTTCGGAAACTTGACGTCAGAGAGTAAACTTTTTTAACAAAAGTGACTCTTGAATCTTTAACTTAAAGTTTGTTCCAAAAGGGAGCAACAATGTGTTTTCAGAAGAGTGTAATATTTTCAACTTAATCCATTTTTATCTCTAATTAAAAACTTTACACTATAAAATATTAGCCACACTTACCCAATTAGTCTTCTGTTGTTTACGTTCCAAGAGACGTTGTTGAAGCTTCGGTCCAGGTCCAGAAAGAAAAGCCTTGACCAAGCTCCTAGTTTTCTCCAGATGATTCGGGGCGATTACTTCAACCTGGGCCAGGTACTTCTGCATCGTCTGCTCCAGAGCCGGAACCGGGAGACTTGGTAGGGTTTCTTCTTTCTGTAATGCGAGGGTAGAGGAAATGGATGATTATAAGGAGAAGAATCGACTATTATATTAATGCGTAGAGAAGGAAATCGATTGAAACGAAGAGTGAATCTATTCGATTAAAATGAGACACACAGTTCACTTGCAACGTTCTTTAGAGATTAATTACTGTCAAGCTGACATTCAGTAATAAAGATCTATTGATGGCGGTAAATGCTGTATGTTCGAACGTTGATGTTGAAAAGGTAAATAAAACCAGACTCGAAGGGATTTCTGATATTTTCCATAAGATTAATGCTATTTTCAAAGATTGATAATAACTCACGAAAATTGTGTATAAGTGGAGAGTATATTTAAAAAATGACATAAATATAGTACACAACAAATTCAGATTCGCTTTGTGATCCATTAAAACGTACATCCTTTATGTATAATTATTCTTAATTATGAACCTTGAAATTTAGAGCAATAATAATGAAATAGAACATATAACTGCTTAGATACACATTATGAAAGAGGTTTTGCATTGTATAGTAGTAAATGTTTGCAAATAAGATATTTTAGTATTTTCAGAAATTATGATTGAAGATTTTCTTTGTAAACAATTTATTTGATTGCAACCATCGTTTTTATCTAACAATTTAATGAATTAAGACACGCGACAGCGTCTCGCGTCAAGTAGTTAAATGGCGCGTAACGCTAGCAATGTGTCTTTTCTGCGACCAAAACGTCCAAAAACTTTGATAACGATTTATTCTTTTGACGCAGTGTGTAATAGATTTTAACGATTGTAATTTAACATGCTCAGTTTCGTCCGACAGGAATACTTTTTTTGGGCTTTCATATTTTTGCCGCTAGATGGCTTCAGCTATGCAGCTAGGAAGCTGTCAAAATCTGTCAAGTTTTGAACGAAAGAATTAATAATAAAAGCTAATATATATAAGAATAATAACAAAATAATAACAGAAGCAGTAAATAAAAAAATCCAGGAACTTTGTAACATGTCCCAACGCGGAGGAAGTTGTTATACAATAAAGAGTGAGTTAATA
Organism: Calliopsis andreniformis; assembly: GCF_051401765.1. NCBI lineage: Eukaryota > Metazoa > Arthropoda > Insecta > Hymenoptera > Andrenidae > Calliopsis > Calliopsis andreniformis. The sequence goes on from NC_135063.1 coordinate 1,495,549, forward strand.
CAATGTTAAATTCTGGAGGAGAGGTTGCTTATGAGTAATCAGATATTATTAATAATCGTTTCAAGAATTAATAAGTATAACATCAAAGTTGTGCCTACTACGATATTGCAAACAGTTTCGAAAACGTACAAAGTTATTAGTGTTATACCTCACCATGACGAATCTATTCATAAAGGATATTATACCTGTCTCCTAAGGCAAAAGAATTCTACATGCATGCATGCTAAGGATTTTAACATTCGTCAGACGCGTTGGTCACGAGGCGCCAGAAACGCTTATATTTGTCTTGCAAAAGATATCACAATAGACTATCAGGAAGCACAGTACATACGTATAATATGTAAGAAAAAGACATGTGGACACGATATATTGTATAGAAATAATAATTTTCTACATATCAATAACAAAAATAAGTGAAATCCCCCCTCAAGAAACACATTTAAAACGTACAACCACCAAGTAGTTGAGTACAGTTTGGATTCTGACAGACAGAGTTAGAACTATCTATCTGCACGTTCAGACAGCCCTGAAATGGTCGCCTCGAATGTTGCCTATGTACTCCTTCGAGGATTTTCGAGTATTTTCGGTCATCTCCGAAATCTTCTAACTCTGTCTGCAACACGTCTTCTGCATTTATTTATCCTCTCAGAGTGTTCTCAGCACAGTTCGCGTTCGCGACGATCCTGTCTGGACGGGGCCTAAGGTTTAATAGACTATATAGGTTTAATTTTTCTGGTTTTCACATGTGTCCTTTATTTGTGAATCCATTTAAAATATTAATGTTTTCTCGTAACTTTCTAATCAACGTGTTGTGGGCACACTGTATAAATGTAGGGGAAACTACTTTTGATTTCAGTACCTTCTTTAAGTCAAATAGATTAACTTTCTGGCGGATTCGTAATTACAGAGATTTAGAGCACCCTTATAAAATGGACAAATACTTTTGATTTCAGTACTTTTTTCGAATCAAATGGCAATAAACAGTCTTTGGAATGTTTTTTATTATATTTTTTTGAAGTTTTGTTGGGTTTCGTTTTTGTGAATTAATATTTTTTGAAGGTACTTTTGGAAGATGTATTAATATCTTTTGGATGCTTTTTGTGGGTTATTTAATATGTTTTGGATACTTTTGGGGGATTAATATATTTTGGACGCTCTTTTGGAAGGATTAATTTTTTTAGAAATTTTTTATGGGCATTAAATTATCGATAAATCATAGCAAAAGGTCGCTGTTCCTTTTAATATTTTATATGTCCGATATTAAAGAAAATAGTTTTTAATGGAATATTATTATAGATTAATTCAGATCTGCTTTTTCTAGAAAATTATGTTACGCTGATCATTTTACAATTAGTTTGATACATAGTTACTGTTCTTAATTTTTTTATGTTAATTATACCGAACAATATCCAATTTTTTAACTTCTATAATTACTTTTCTAAAAGTGTCAAAATACATACCTTATAAAATATTTTAATAAAATTAGTTACCTTTTCTCATAATAAATACCACAAATTTTTAAGTGAACTAATAAATAATTGAACTTCTTAAAAGCAAGCGTAATAATACATTATTTCGGAGTCTTGCATAACAAGCACTGCCTTGTCTTCATGACCGTATGTTTGGGGTCGTTACCTTACTGAAAGCATGCCTAATTTAATAGCACTTTTGGGTACATTAGGTCGCAATACTTCCATTAGTAAAAATTATGTTTCCAATCGCATTATACGTCATACATCTCTTATATTGCGACGTGTTCCCCATTGTATTTGAAGATGAACAAGAAGAAAATTTACTTCTGGAGTCGACTCACAGTCAGTGTAATTGTATGATAATGTTAATCGTAATAATGCACAATCTGTTAATTATGTAGGTATAATGACATTAATGGGTCAAATACTTTTTCGACCTTCGAATTTTAATTTTTGTTATATTATTTTTCTATAACGCAATATTAATAATAAGTTATAGATATTATTTTTGGGAATTGGTTTTGTTAATATGAAGTTACCGCAAAATAACTAAATGTATAACTACTTTTTTAATCACTATCTGTAGACGTTCGTTTTAAGGAAAAGTCACGTTACTGGCTATTTCAGGAGGCCAGAGAATTAGAACGTAAAGTAAAGGAAATTACTCAATGTGTAGTGTCTGTTTTACAACGATATCATTACATAAGACATATACTCATTGTCGAACTTAATTGCTTGCTTGTTTAAGATGAATTATTATTTCAACACATTGTTTATTGGCTAATTTACTTAATCATAGTTTTAGAGTGTAAATTTCTTTAATATGGAACATACAATAATAATAATATAATACAGTATAATGTATAATAATAATAGAATGGTCTAATATTATTTCATCCTCTCGAAAATAACAGGTACTATATTTAATTACAGTATGGTTCAGTTGAAAAACATTCTGTCAAATTTCTTTATATTTTATACACAATATGCAATAGATTATTAGCGCGAGTCAATTTTTGTGCAGTATAGACTAAGTATAAACATAAAGTGAGTTAGTTTTGTTCTGAAGATATACTTAAAGTATTTGCCTATATTTGAGTTTTATGACACAATGTTGTAAACTTGTATATTTTCCTGTTAAGGACTTCGCAACAACTTGTTCTAAAACAAGTTATTCATCATCACATTTTCCACTCTAAAATACAAATTCACACAGAAATAGATTTATTTATATATTATCCCAAGAATTGTATTTATCTTCTACCGTGCAGTAAACACACTTAGTCTATTTAAAATTTGAGAATAGTATTCTATAAGATAGTAGTGTTTAAGAAACGTTTTCTATACTCCATTTCATTTTTATAATATACTTCAGGTACTTTTATACTCCAATATTATTGTACTCATTGTTAGGGAATTTACATTTATTAAATCAATTTAACGCACGTACTTCTTCAGACGCATGCAGTTCTTTGAGACACTTGTTGCGGTTTCTTGTTCCTTAATATTAATTCTCAATATTAATATTAATTAAAATGAAATCCTATTTTCTCAGAAAGATATTTTCTTAGATACCTTTTTTTAGGATAACAGTGATAACAACGAACAATACTGCAATATTTAAACTTTTCCTGAGCATAATAACGCTTCAATAAAGAATGCGGGTCTTGAGTATTTCTGATAGGTGAAATGTGGTTCCCATTTCCACGAATCAACTGAAGACATGAAACTTAAATACAAATTTCATTTATCTTCAGAAAATAATATTGTAACGTGTATACTTTCAACATTGTGTATATTTTCACAAATTATATATGCTCTATACTATTTTATAAACTTAAATTTCTTATAAATGCATAAAGATCCGCAGTCTAATGATAAGACTTGGCCAGCATACTTCAGCATGGTAAAATCCAACATAGCGTATAAGGATCGATTCAAAACGCAGCAGTCAGAAGAATCAAGCAGTACCTGGACTGGAAATGAATACAGAGGCAAAAATCTATGAGGTCCTCGACACGGAGTTTAACAAGTTCAGAGGGGATGCAGTGTACACAGAGACGCGTTCTAACGCTCGTTGGCCTTTACGATGTCACGGCGATTGTAAAATAAAGAATCAATCGCGAAACGAAGCGTGTCTATGGGAGTAAGAGCCCTTAAGGCCGTCACGGTTGGTTGATCAGAATCCCCTTTCGTCGGTTTAACAAGACCAACTTAGTGAACCCGAACATGGTTCGACCCTTCTTCCTTCCTTCTTCATTACGAACACTTCCGGCGAGTGGAACAGAGAGGCTCGTAGACAGGGAGACATTCGTCGGCGTTCGGTAATGGTCTCTTCTCTCTTTTCGCTACGCCTGTTCGTATATTTAGTTTCATTAACTGCGTGGTCCAGGCAGAGGCATGGCAGTCGTGCTCAAGGACGATAAACAACGCTGCAGAATACAGCACGCGTTACCTGACTCGTGCCCAACGACAACAAGGAAGCAGGATGTCGGTGATTTATGTGACAACAGTGTGGTGAGCGAATGATACGCTTTCTACGTATACTTCTTTCCGTTGATTTACAGATAACGTGTTTAATAATAGTGTTTTCCAAGAATTTTGCTTTTGGCGAAATATGCAATCTTGTCCACTGTGACGTTTGTGTCGTAAGACTGCTCTGAGTTCCCAACTGTTCTTTGGAAGAACTAAATTGATTTTGAATATTATAATACTTTCACCATCAATGGAATCATTAGCATCATAACCTTCCTTAATCCTCGGAAGGCGGATAGTTTTCAGAAGACGGAAGATTAAAGAATAGGACTTTTAAACATTGATATAAAAACTCCACATAGGTGGGTATATCACAGTTCTATTATATGGATTATTGTATTTGATCGTTAATAACTGTTGTAGGTAGTTGATGTGGCATTAAGCTCTAATAGAAATAGAAAGACAAATAGTGTTTCTAATGGACACAGCGAATGAGTTTATTTGGCACAAGGACATATGCAAACAAGTTCCAAAATGCTATTTTAACGACTTTTTGTACACGATTTTTTTACATGGTATGTATTCATCGTGTAAAAAGGAATCTAACTATAGTGTGCCTTTCACCGGATAAAGATAGCAATCATTTTAGGAAGATGATAAAATTACCAACGAATTTAAGATGAACAAATACTTTGTAGTTTAATTTGTGACACTTTAGAACAGCATGTATAGATATTTTGGGATTTACTATTTGGTAGTGCATATAGTGATAGGTATTAGGTATGGGTAGTTTGAACTTGAACAGTGGGAAATAAATGTTTTTAATCAGAGTTTATCTCGAACGTTTTATCAAAACAGGGTGATATGTTATTGGTGTCAATCGAGCCACAAATTGAAAGGGTCGTTTGTTTGGTTTCTGAACGCGTCACTAAAAATCCGCAAAAATGGTGAAAGTGTTTAAAGCAGCACATAAGTTATTCGATGCACGAAACGAATCCAGAGAATGCTCGTAACGAGTTCGATTATCCTGCTTGCCATGAGTCAGTTTTGTTCCGAAGGCGGGCCCCTCCCTGTTACAGGGCAGCTCGTTCGTTTCGTACGAGTTTCTACGTAACGGGTGTCTGGATTCCCAGGAGGTTCTCTACTCCCCTTTTCAAGGTTCATTGCTATGCACCGCTCGAAACTCTACTAACGACCTTTGCACACCGGGACCCCAAACCTCCACCCAACTTTTCGATCCAAAACAGCTTATCGAGCCACGCGATTGCGTGGATTTGAAAAACTCGATCCTGGTATCTGGATTTCTTTCGATTTAGCTTTATCGTAGGGAATCAAGGAGCTTATTCCGAAAGTCATCTAAATGTCCTTTTTAAGAAAAAACAAAAGAGCACCTGCTGTTAGTTTTATTGGAGTAAGTCCCAACGTATGTATAACCTGAATGGGAAAATCAAAGTGTTTCGTTATAAAAATGAACCAGTTCTTTGAATGTATTTGGCACCATTAAATTTGGCTTTTAACATGTTGTATATGAATATAATTATTTATTCAGAGAGTAGATATTCGTAAAAGTGCAATAATATTATTGTAAAGGGTAGTAAAAGATAAAATTGTTTTTCACGTTTTTAATTTTTGAGACTTTTATTTTTGATAATTCGATAGATATTAAGTATTTTTGTATTAAAATTCATACGCTAGGATATAATGCGTATAAGTAAATATAAAATTAAGAACGATAACTCAAAGAGTTATTGTTCTAGAAAAGTCTACAGTTCTATAAAACTCTGCTGGTTTTGGCGCCTCTACGCACATGATATAATTTTCCTAACACATATATGTATTATACACAGAAGGGCTGGTATTGAATTATAAGGTCAAGATGTTTTATTCTAGTTCAAGGCATATAACCGTGTTACGACTATACAATTAACAAACTTCAAGGGTTCACACGGAGACAAATACAAGTCCCTTAATATTCATTTGACTCAAATACATCTCTACGATATCCATTCTACTATCGTCGTAAAATTTTCACTGCAAATTTGTGTAACGAAGCTAACTTCATAAGTTAATTACATCAGCCATTATTCAACCATTTATACAAAATTAATTCGGTGTGTGCGAAGTACACGTAGAATACTACAGAATATGCTCAAGAATTAAATATCAGCTGACTGTAGATTAACCTGAAAATTAAGTGAATTCCATATACATACACGCATATGGAATGTATGGAAATTTTCCATAAGTTACTTCTATACAAGTAGTCTGATATCAAGTTTTTATTCATACAAGACAAGTTACGTGAATCAATATTTAGGTTATGATAGTGTGATAGTACTCATCAATCAATGTGTATTTCAAGACAAGGAATAGTTAAAAGGACTTCAACTTCTCTTGACACTTACAAGGATATTTCAAGTCAAGTCACATTGGTCAAGTTATTTATACGATTATGACTGATATTAATTTAAAAAGTTATTGAAAATGAAAGAAAATGATTAAAAGTAATTTTATTTAAACTCAAAATAAGATAGCATGACATAAGTTCTCTCCTTATTGCTAGTTTCTCTAAGTATGTGTTCAAAAACGTGGTTTCTCTTTTACTTTTTAATGCAGTAGAGAAAACACTCTGTTTGAATAGCAGGATAGGTAATCAAATAGTAAAATTTGCGAATAATAAAATGTTGAGAGAGTGAAGCTTTTGTTTTGAAAATGATCATCCGAAAAACAGGTTATTAGTGACGTTTAAGTTGTAAAAAACCTGTCGCTCAGTAATCAATTAACGCGGAAGTTATACTATAGGCGTGAATGGAACGGTACACTATAGGTCTCGCGACGAAAAATGCTTGAATAGGTTTGATCAAGCACCCTCGTTTGTCCGATTCGATAATAATCAATCGGTTGTGCCTTCCATTCGAACCCAGTGAATTCGAAATAATTGCCTTTCCATTCCTGCTGCTCTCCAATTTCTTGCCGTTTCTCCCTGCATGTGCCGTGTTAGAGCTGCGAGTGTCACGTGAGCGTGATCACACGTTTCCTGCGTGCGGCTATTTGTTAATTACGAAAATAAGCCGTATCATCCTTTCGTTGAAAAGCTCGTCAAATACATGTCTGTACGTCCACTCCCACAGTACATTTTGGTAATTGGAGGACAGTAGATTTTGCTAACAATTTATGAGCTAAATTGGAAAATCTAAATTGATTGGAGGATTTAAGTAAAACATGAATAAAGTTATATTGTTGAAACTCGGCGTTTAAAATATTTCTAAAAAATAGTGAAATAGTATAAAATGTACAGATAAATATATTTAGTAATGAAAGTACTAAGTATAACCAGCTAAAAGTGTACACTTGCCCGTTTTTGTAAGATGGATTCAGTGGCGAGCCGTGTTCAAAAATATTGGTTATCAGAAGACAAAGTGAACTCACCCACAAGAGTAAAGGTGTTATTTACTTTTTATAAGAAACAAATAAAATTTTCAAAAAAAGGTACAATTAAAATTTGCAAAATAAGAAGACCAAATGAATTTGTAGGATAAAAGGGTGTAACGGCGGTTACATAAGCAATAATTGGTAGAAAACCAAAATATAAAATAATATATTTATTGAAAGTCACTCTTCATAAACTTAAATGTTTAAACTATTAATTTAATATAAAAATAATCAGTTTTATAATTATTTATTTAGTGAAATCGACAATTAACAAAAACATCGATTTATAGCGGTTACTCGTGATCTAAAATATTGAACAATTTTTACAAGAGTAATTTTCAGGTGAATGCCAACCAGAACATTTAGAATGGACTTGTAGACCAACGAGGTGTATCTGTATTATGTTTCGTTGATGTGGCCAAACTGATCACAAACGATGTATTGTTGATTTTATCTAGACTTTCACATTTCTGTCGTCATCCGAATTACAGGATCTTTTAGCCTTTTTCTTCGCTATTTTAATTTATTTATTAATTTTGTCTTTATTGTCGGTTTCTTATTATTTACTGCAAATGACTTAATAGTTGATAAAACTGAATATTAAATAGCGAAATTAAATATACCTATATCAAAGTTGACTGTAATCCTTTATCTTTATGACATACTGATATGTAAGGTTACACTGAAAAAGACCTTAAAAATTAATACTTTTTTCTCTATGTTATGCACGTGAGATATAACATCGACGACATATAAAAACGTAAAAAACTTGTTTTCTATGGTTGTGTAATAACGACTCAGCCGGGGACAGTTTAGAGACATAATGAATAGTGTTAGAAAACGTAAAGGAGTTACACAAATTAGAAATACCGTTTGTAATAAGAATATTGACTGCCATTCTCCCAATTCTGAATAATAACTGGTTGGAATAAAAAATACAGTATATTAGTGGTATCGAGTAAGTAAAATGTTTATATATATATATATATGTATAAATATGTATATATAATACAAGGCTGAAAAAACACCATTAAAAAGTTATAATTCTAACACTTTGCCTCTAAAAAATTTTGCATACAAAATTTTTATCAATAATAGCGTTTAAAATATTTTGTGTCACGTAAGTAGCAAAATTTGTTAATTTGTGGAATTCTATAAAAATGTTTTCAATTATTCTTTGGTTTGAATGCATGTCATTTCTGTGAACATTGTGACATCTATAAGAGTTACTTATAATAAGTAAACGTGAGCAGTAGGGAATATAATAGAATCTTATTTTTACAAAGGTTTTTTAAGTATTTTCATGTACTGTATATTTTATGAATATACATTCATTTCGACCCCTGTTTCGGACGCATGGCCAAGTTAACGATATCTACAGCGCCCGATTGGATTATCATGTGTGGAGTGGTGAAGCTGTGATTACAGTCCATGTGTTTTCTGACGAACGAACGATCTGACGAATATATCTGAATTGTTCATCGAGCAAATGTGACAAGCGATGGATACACTGGATGCGTGTTCTGAGGAATTGAACTATTGTAACATTTAAGGGCATCGAAGATTTTTATTTCTTAAAAAGTTTATTATTCCAAAATTTACTCCTACATAGAAGAAAGGCCCGTGTAAACAATATTTGCTACAAGAACAAAATTTGCAGACTTCATTTAAACAGTTAAAAACCAATAGGATAAGTTCTTTGAGTATTTTCGAATGTCAACTCAAACATTCTACTATACGACAAGAGGTATTAAAAATTGTAAATGGTGATTCCAGAGGGTAAAGTAAGACGAAAATAAAGAAAACAAAATGGCATTTAAGACTTTGTTTAATAGCTACCAATAGTTGAGAAAACGCTTACAATTCGCTTGAAATGTGTCTGACTTGAGACGTATTGTACTGCCGTCGTGCATTAATTAAGTTAAATAATCAGGTCAGGCACAGCGAAGACAGTAGAATAAGTTCCGAGTTAAATACTTTTTACTCGTTGTTTAGACATTTTGTCAACAATTAATAACTTGAAAACGCTAAATAAATAATTGTTATCCACAGTTTCTCAATTCTTAATTCTTCTCTTCAAGAAGAAAACGAAAAATTGATGTACGCACCTACGACATATGCACAGAAATATGCACATGTAAGTATTCTGATACAGAATGTAATATTTATCTGGCATTTCTCGGGATATACATAAATAACATAGTTTTTGTAGGTTGCATTGATTTATTATACTTTGACTTTTAATAGTATAAAGTATAAAAACATCATTTTCATCAAAAATATAATAAATACGAAAATGATTGAACACGAAGGTAAGATTACGATGGACGTTTTTAGTATTATTTTTATCTATTTTCCCAGAAAGGATTTTGATAGGCAAAGTTTTATGAAAGGGTGGTTAATAAGGGATTATAAAATTATACATATTATTAATTATATTATGAAACTGCAGGTTACACAGGGTGGGTGGAAAATCGTAATACAACCGGCCAGGGGGCAGTTCTACGTAAAAAAATAAAGAAAAAATGTGGTATACAATTTGTTGATTTGAAGCTTCGTTTTTGAGAAAATCGAATTTGAAGTTTACTCAACTACGCAACGCGATTTACTTGTCGTGTCCCCTGTTCGTGCTAGTGTTTAGAAACATTGGTAATGATTTTAGAGTTTAGAATTAGAGATCTAGAATTATTTTTCAACATGACAGTGTCCTGCCACATTCCACGAGACCAGTTTTATATTTCTTAAATAAAAAGTATTCGTGATTCTGGTGTAATAAAGATTTTTCTTTCACATCATTTGTATTAAAATTACTTTATCTACAGTTTTTTCGAATTAAAGATTTTGTAATTTGTATCACTTTTCTCTGAGCGCCGAAGTTACTGTTACGTTTTTATTTCAATACTCCCTTGATTGAATATAACATATGGAGATACAGCTTATTAAGAGTAATTGAAAAATACTCTTGAAAGTACTACTTACGTCACATCACTACTGCCCTTCTCGGGTTTCTTCGAAAGCTTAGAAATACAATATGTAACATTGAAAGTATTTTTGCACGTAAGTACGTATTTCTGAAACTAAGGTCAAGATTATTGAAAGCGATGATGTGTGTCTTTATCTGTGTTGCATTGTATACGAGGGTATAGCAGGGGTCGATTTAAAACACTAAAATAATTTTAAAAATTCAGTTAAACACATGCCTGACATGACCTTGTTTTTCAGTTACAGCGCCCTCTGTGTTGTAATACTTGTTTCAGAGAAATTGCTAGAAATGACCAGCACCAGCTTCAATTCAGACGTAAACACGTTACATGTCAAATTACTGAACTCGCTCGAACAGGAATACAAATTCGTTTAATCTCATGACCTACAAATAGTACAGAAAAACAGTAAACTAATAACAAATTCTTTAATAAAGGACTACTGCAATATAAAGTACACTACATGTGTCTCGGAAATAAAGTCAGATTGGGCATATGTCTATTTCAATGTTTTTTTCTTATTTTAGTGTCCTAAATTTACCCTCTTCGTGCTTCACACATACATATAATACAACACTTTATATAATTAACCAAGTATACTTCAGTAGAACCCAAATAAATAATTGTGATATGCTTTTACTAACATATGTAATGGATATCTACGTACCAGAATATAGTCTTAGGACCAATAGTATTTACTGACTAATACGTAACTTAAACTGAACAGTATGATGCTATCGAATGAATAGTAGCAAAATATTGAATATGTACTTATAAACATTTTGTATGATAAAAATGGAGCTCATTTGTTCTGAATTTTAGTTACATAAAATTTGCCTATTTTATCTGCAAATACCCAAGAAACAAAGCCGATTAAGTTTTACTCTCTTCAAACGATGCATATATTCAAACGGACCCAGGTGTTGTGACTTTATACAAATGCCCAAATCGTCGGTACTGCGAGGATTAACAAATAGACCGCCTAAATGAGATTACAAAAGTCAAATATTGAAAGAGTATAATGACATACATTAAACAACTTTCAATTAAATGATTTCCATTATTTTAAGCAATAGAATAAAATCCGCGTTCGATAGATTCCATAATATAAATATAACTATAATATTCCTTATTTTATCAAAAAGACAGCATTTCGTCTATACATATAAAGATAATGACATTGATCAGCTAAGTGTTGCATATATTCAAATTTAACGCACCGTATGCACGTTTGACTAAAATATTTAAAAAGTACGGATTAAATGTCGAGCTGCTAGTGCGAACACGTTTGAGAAATCCATGTAATAGAATCATGATGAATGGTACAGCCGCGCACCACAACACATAACAGATTCTCCATCGAGGATTTCATGTATTTCCTTTGAGCGGAAATTTTACGTACGCTCAATTTCCTTGCAATTCCCTCTCTTCTGACCCGATGTGGACGCGCGCCGGATAATATGTATGTACCTTCCATCACCAGTGGCACCTTGCGAACCCTCGCCAGAATTCCCCGTGGACCTCTATTCTATGCAAACAGGTCGGGCGGGCGAATGCAAAGGAAAATCGACAGCGGGAGATCGAGATATTCGAGAGGAGCGTAGAACCGGGACAATGGGAGAAAATGCTTGATGCAAAGGGTATAGGAAGCGGAGGATACATGTACACGGAAGTAATTGAGGGAATGGAAAAGTTCTTTCTGTATAACAAATATAAGCACTGTGCCAGATCGGCATGCACAGTGGTGTTAGATTCTCCAAAAGTTTACGGTAGATGAGGGGTAGATTTGAGTTGGATTTTGAAAGCTGTTGTGCTCTGACAATTTGTCAAAAGTTAGACCTCTCCTGTATAAATTTGACCTAATAAACCGACAAACGTGAGATTTTAGGTAAAGTGAAAATGTAGAAATCGGGGAGAACTTTCCTGTAAACCAAATAATACTTGTGCAAATAAATGGAAAAGCGTATAGCAAATATAAAATTTCAAGAATATGTATACGAGCCGGATGATAAATAAATGTAAAATAAAAATATCGCATGAATGAGGGTTAATGCTCAACTAAAGAGCTACTAGAATATCAGTGATTGACAGGTAAGTTCACATGTATTTCACTGTATCAATTAGTTCTAAAAATGACTATGTTGGACTTAGACTTTTGTCAAAAACAAAAGTGAATTATAATTTTAACACGTGACTCTAGTAACAGCGAGTAAACAAAATTTAACAGTATTATATACTGAAATATGAAGGAACATAGGTTTGCTTGAAATTTAATTTCTTTAACCCTCGGAAGGCGGACTAATGTGCACTGGCCAAGAGTTAATACTATAAACTTAAAAATGATAAGGCCGAATTGTGAACAAACATTAATTAAATGCTGTCGCTTTGTTAACATGAAATATTAATTTTTTAAGACTGGAAGAAAGTATATCCAAACGCAGTATATCCAAAGAGATGTATTTACAAAAGTATGGAAAAAATGCAAAAAAGATGACAAAAAATATAATGGTAAGTAAAAAAATGAATGAGCAGTGTTGAGAAAGGGAGAAAAGGAAGAATTAGGAAAAGGGAGATATGGATGGCGGGTAGAAGCGAAAGGAAGCCTAAGGGGGTTGTTCTTGGTCTGACGGCGCTAACGGGGCGAAGTGGTGGGAGGCGGGGGCTGGGTGTTACTAATTGGAGGGGTACCGAGGGGGAAACCTTGTTATCTCTTAATTGCTACGACCCTCCGCACTGTTTTGCATCGATAAGAAGAACCGGCCACTCCTCCTGAACTTTTGTTTCATCTGGCTGTCTGTAGCTAGCGGCATCATCGATCGATGGAAATTGCTTGTTGTTTTGGAATTGCGGTGACCCTTTGTTCTTTCAATCTCTTCCTGTAGCTTTCCTTTGATGTGTAAAAACATACTATTTACATATTCATTATAACAGGTTAATCAATAAAAATGTCTCCAACTCTTGTTTCATAGTTGGACCGCACTTGATGTTTAGCTTTTGTCATTTTGATTCTCATTGTTTCCATATCCGTTTAATAGATTTATACGAGTTGCGATATTGTTTGCTGTTTCGCAAGATACATTGAAAAAGGCATTTACATCAATATTTATTATCGAGTACATCCATTGTTCTGCGGATTACAAAATCTCTTGCTTCAAATATTTACGAAGAACAATATTACCTAAAATATTGGCGATGTATGGGATTTGGGTCATCGATTTGGTTCAAATTTTACATATGGCTGTACGTCATATACAATTGCCTATTAATTTTAAGCTGCAGACGGTATCGAATATGTTTCAAGCATAATTTTATTTATTATAATATTATTTTATAATATTATTTTATAATATTATTTTTTTATAATATTTTATTATAATATTATTTTAATTACATGCATATGAAGAAATTTTAATAAATAAATTTTCTACTTTACATGTGATGACCACATTACATATACATACATGTGTATATTGCTCATTTGCGGCAACAATGATGTAACTCAAATATTTATTCTTTTTGTTAATTAGTAAATAAATATTCGACCAAGGATTCCTGTACTAATACACTAATACAATTGAAAACAAACACTGTTCTACTATAGTATCATCATAATGACTTCATTAAAGACATAAAAGATATTAAAAGAGAAATCTAATGATATACCACAAGCCTTCAAGGCATACAAACCAAGTGTCAAAACTCCTAAGCAATAGTTATATCATATCATACATAAATTACAGAGAAATAACTCTTTGACTAAACCTCGCATGTATAAATACTACTGTCAGTTATCTAAACTGTTGTCAAAAATATAATTAGAAAGCTTTGTCGTAATTACAATTACGTTTGTTAAATAAGAAAACAACTACCAGCTTCCATTAAATTGATTTATTGTAATTTATTCTGATAAAGTAATTACTTTAATTGTTTGTTTCCAGCCATATTTACGGTTTAAATTTAATTAATTATATAAAGCGAGATGTGCAGTATAACGTATAATTGTTTCCATTTAATATTTTCGTAGTTATTGATCGTATCTCGCGAAACTGTGTCTTAATGAAAATAGTCAAATCATCCCTGTTTTGTTTGACCGATTAGATAAAACGGGATATTTATTCAAATCAATAAAAATTAATAAAATCGATGTCAAAATTTTCAATTCTTTTTTTTTCAACGACCTATAAACGAGTTGTGCATGAAATAGTGTAATTCATTACTATAGAAAGTAGTAACAGTTGTCTTAAGAACTTAAGCACGAAATACAGACATTAAACATTTTTATTTTTACATGTATCTCGTTTATCACGTTTTTAATAATATAATAATGACATTGGATGCGTGAAATAGGCAATCGTGTTTTGTTTGATAGTCCGATACCTTGCATTTTCCGAATATACTGTTCTATAGAGAAATGTCTAGCATTATTTAACTAAACAAGCAACAGAAACCATAGACACATATTTAGAAAGCCAGATAAAATATTATTAAAAAGATACTGCTTACTTTTTATATATTGTTCATCAAATATTTAGGTATAAACCCCGTTTATAAAATGTGAGAAAACTGTTGTACGAAATTATATAAAAAAATCGAAATACCATAACTTTCTACAAACTGTTGTTCACTAGACGTCCCTGCATAGTTTATAATTTTTAATCGTTTCCCATGTCTCTGTACTTCACATACAGAATATTTATATTGCCAGTGATAAGATAACAATATACTTGCGGAAGCTATAGCAGTGAGTATCCAGTTTCATCCGGCCTTTTAGTAAATTTTGGACACGAAGATAATGAAAAAAGCACATGTGCACATATGTCCCGAAGCATTTAGTTTTTTACTTATACGCTATTTTACACTGCGTATGGCGCGTCACACTTTCGTTCAGATTCATGACTGTGTGCCAATCATTCAAAAGGCCAGTCTCTCTGGCCCTAGTAGGACATTAAAGAAGATAGTACGCCGTGTAGGCAAGTAATAGGCCAGCGTTTTAGCCAATATTAAATACCGTGTAACTAAAAAAGTATGCGTTTTGGGCGTATATGCATTGGAACTTTTTTCGTAATTTTTGTGTCTAGAACCTATCTTCTAAAAATGTTTCACATGTTTGGGTACACCTTGTATAAGTAGTTATCATAAAATTTCGAAAAAATTATTACAAAGTGTGTTCGACAACAGGTGCCAGAAATTTTAAGAGGTGATTCGACACGTCAAAGTAGAATGAAATTGTATTTGGGATTTCATTTCGTTAATTGTTGAGAAAATACCTAAAATTCGTATGAAATGTGTCTGACTTAAGACTTATTCTACTGATTTTACTGTGTCTGACTTGACTAATGCACGCCAGTAGTAGAATACATTTCAAAGTCAACACATTTCACGCGAATTTTAGGCATTTTGCTAACAATTAATAACTCAGACACGAAGTTCCAAATACAATTTCGTGCATAATTCTTGATTTTCGTCCTATTTTGACGTATAGAATCATCTCTTAAAATGTCTGGCATCTATTGTCGAACACTCTGTATACGTATATCTACATTAATCGCTTGTATCAATGATTATAAATTGTGTAAATAGTTTTTCCTATCTTTATCATACTATTTTAACAATACATAAGAAATACAATATAAAGGTAAAGTCCAGCTATAGGTGTTACTAAATTTACTAATTCATTTCTGACGAAATGTAATATTATTTTTTTAAATTCTTCGCAAAAATTCAGGCATAAGAAACTACATGAAGTGTATGCATTGGTTATTATGTTAAGAAGAGGGTAATTTTTGTTCTGAATGTTCAATTTTTCTCAGTAGCTAATTCGTTTTGGTTCTTTCATATAATTTTGTCTGTCCTGAGGGAGCGCTCTAGCCAACGCTTTAATAAAGTTTCTTCCAGCGAAGAAGAATGGCCGAGGGAAAAATAAGTTTCCCTGCTATTTTCGAAACGAATAAGGGACTTCGTTTGTAGCAGCAATTCATGGCAATTTCTACTATGGAATGACGATCAAAGTCGATTTGCACGAGATGGAAGGACCAAAATTCTGCCTCTAAAACGAATAATATGCTTCATCGACTCTAATGAGTTTATGAAGAAAGTTCGAAGCGTTTCCTTAATCTTTAAATTCTTCAGTAGTTTCATTTATAGCTTTTCATTTATACTTACTGCTAGTTTTTACAGAGATTCAATTACTTACAATCTTTTAATTTTTAAATAGAAAATTTAAATAGAAAAAAATGTTTGTTATTTGGAAAAAAGTTTGAATGTTTGAAGGTCACAATTTGAAATAATTCCAATTCTTTTTTTACACTACTTGATCTGTTGTAACCAGATCGAATTTCATGCGCATGTAAAATTAAAAACGATATCTCATTTTATATTAAAAATCATTAAGATAGTTTTGTGAAAAAATATACAAAATACTTAAAAAAATACTTTTTGACGGTTTCCATGGAATGATGTTATTGAAGTATTAACAGTTTTATTAGTTACAGGTCAATCCTTCTACTCAATGCTGCTTTTTAATATTATAAAGTATCAAGCATGGTTTATTTTTACGTTTTAGCTAACAAGAAGTCTAGGACGCTGGTACTTTTATTATGTAGCTCGATATATGTATGTATATCAATCGTGAATGTTTTACCTAATATATGGTGAATAAATGACATTTCTATTTGAAAATTCATTCAAATTTACATTTTATATTAAACATAAATATAGACACCAGCATGGCTAAAAGCAGAACAGCTAATTTAGGTAGTACAGAGATTACTTCAAGCTATGTATCAGAAGTATAGCTATGTATAGAAGCATAGTTAGAAGCATAAACTATGCTTCTAATGAGACGCCTCCTTAGGTACTATAGAATAAATAATAATGTACAGTAGAACTTTCAATATGCGAATTAATAGGGAAACATGATAGCTTAGATAAGGGAATTTTCAGGTAGTAGAACATTATTTTCTCATTATAGCTCTATAAAAAGTAAAATATACTAAACAATAATATATGTATATCATTATAATATTTTTTTTCAATATTTAAAATTTCTATATCTTTCTTGCGGTTGAATCACATAAACTCTTTAATGCAGTGACCTGTGTTGAATTCTCTTCTATTTGTTTCTCGAACCATCTAAATCCTTCTTCTAATACACTACAAATGTTTCTGAATGATAAAGCGCATCTTCAACATCACTTTTATTGCAGTTTTTTAGTTCTTCAGTATGAGAATTTAAAATATTGCTAATAATATCTTTGGGAATCAAACCTGCAGCATTTTAGTCGTATTACGTTAGCATTGTGTTACGTCATTATTATTGGATTCTCCGTATCCAGAATATTCTGTGCAACATAGTAACAGTTTCGGTTACATCCTGAAATTGTTTTTGCTTTATTCTCTGCAAGAAATATCCTCCATGTTTTTTATGTATTCCCCACAACGCAGAAACAACCTATCGAATTCAATTTTTAATATCATTTGACTTTATCCTTGTTTCCTTTTCCAAAGCAGGAAGGAAAGTTTCGAAGTAAATTCTTTATATAAATTGAATAACTCCTTGACTTATTGGTTAGATTACAGATGTGAGATTAGATGTGAAAAATAAAATTTTGGTAAATGGACCTTCTCCATTAAGTTCATTACAGTCGAGTAACACAGTTGAGTATAAAGCTCAATGACTATATTACTTTTAACGTTTTGTTTTCCTTAAAATATTACACATGTATACAATCTGTAATACATCCACGGAAACAAATTGTATTACTTTCAAAACCCTTTTGATATCCCTAAACTAGTGTTTCATTAGAATATAACTATTCTATAAATTTTCTTACAATAACACATAAAATTACTGGTAATTACATTCAAATTCTAAAATTATTCCAGCTTATTCAAGAAACGTGAGTATTTTTGAACAAAGCTACATCTTTGATAATAACTAAACACTGAATTGAATTATTCAACGAGAATTGTTGGCTATTGAACGAAAGTGACGCCGCGTTTTCATCGAACGGATGACGAAATCCCTGAAGCGAAAGGAGGGACGGGTATTTTCAGGGCAACGCAAACACCAGCAAACCTAACAAATTGGCAAACAGTCGGTGATGTGCAACCGTGCGAAGCAATTACGGATTTTGCGTGAACGACGCGTGCAAACTCTTTACACACGTGCGAAAAGGGCCGAGAGAGTTTTCCTAAGCGACACTACAGTGGCGTAATCCACGGTGCTGTAGTTAATTGCGAGAAAAGAATTCGCGTCGCGAGGGAACTTGCCCGTGAGAATTCATCGATCCAAGAACGACTAGCAACAAAATGGGACGTAGGAAGTAGATAAGAGGGATAGGAAGGATAGAATGGAGAAAATATGCAGGAAAGAGGAAACGATTAACAAATTTAGCGGCTCTTGGAATTCCTATGGTGTGAGTGAGAACTTGTTGCACTGCACAACTGTAGGAAACATTCAGGGGTTTTAAGAAATAGCTAACTAAATTTTGAAAATGTATTAGGCAAACATTAATCCCACGTTCTTCGAGAAAATGTTCCATGATGTGGTAACTAGAATTTGGAAAATGTACAAATATTTCGTTCTAAAATTATAAGTTTAAATACAGTTTCCTTATTGTTTTTGAAAACGGCCATTTAAATAGGAAGATATGTTTTATTGTATTTATTTTAATGTATCTGAAAATTATAAAATAAATTTTACAAATACTATACATACTGAAGGAGCACGTAAAAAAAGTTTAAATTCCTCAACCATATTAATCTATAATACAAAATTCAATCGAATGAAGTAATCAAAAAGCAAATTCAACTTTGTTGCTAATAATCGAGAAGTTAATGCAATGTTATATCCCTAAAACAAAAAGTTCAGTATATCTTTTGCATGATATATATTATTAGACTGTAGAGAAGATGCTATCAAATATACCTATTTTAAAATGTTTTCGTCATTATTCTACCAAAAAGAGAAAAACTGACGTAAAGAAATTTCAATAATAATCATATTATTAAATAATAAAGCAAAATTCCTTAATGAAGTTAATAGAATGGGATACTAAAATATGAAGATAAATGTAAACGAACAACGTGCTTTCGTCAATGAGTATTCGTTCGCGTCGTGGTTTACGCCACTGCGTATCTCTTGAACCTGTTCTGAACCAGGAATCAGGAACGAGCGAACAGTAATTGGAGAACGAACAAGCAGGGGATTATGTTCGCGTTTCTAATGAGACGACCGAGAAC